>NC_037652.1:5837500-6137500 GCF_003254395.2 Apis mellifera
GCTTTTAACGCTTTTTCTTTCATCATTTGTTGAATTTTTTCTTCTTTTTTTTGTTTTGTAATGTTTTTATTTTTTTCATTTGAATTTTTAGCAGAATTAAATGTATTGTTATCACTATATAAAGATTTTCTAATCATATTATGTTGTTTTAAATCTTTATTAACGGTATATTTATCATTGGTTTGATATGATGATGCATGAATATTAGAAATAAGTGAATGTTTATTATAAATATTTTGTGATTCATCTTCATTATTTTCAGTAATGAGATGATAGAATTGTATTTCGGGAAATTCAAAATCACTTGAATCATAGTCATCGAATGAACATTTCTTTTTATTTTTCTTTTTAATATTTTTTAATTTATCATTCGATTCAACAGATATATCAGATTCATTTGAATCATTTAAAACGATAATTTCTGAATTCATTTTATTATAGTATTTGAAATTATCACAATTTTTACGATTCACGATTTAATGCACATTTCAAACTGAAGTAAGATTCAAAAATATTGTTTCATGAGTATAATATTTATAAAAACAATAAATATTTATAATAAATACACAATAAATGCAATAAGGATGAATGCATTTATTAAAAATGAAATAATTTAACAATATATAATATTTTGGAATTTTGAAATAAACATTTTTTGATTAATTATTGCATTTTTATACAAGTTATATATATCATTCTACATAAATCATCATTTTAACTTTGGGCGTAAACTTGTATTATCATTATTTTCTAAGAAGAGAAAATGATGACGTCATGAATGAAGATTAGATGACAAATTATGAATGATACAGGATTAAGATATTAGTTCAAATGTTAATTAAAATTTGATTTTCAATGTGATCGATTTTTAAAACAAAAAATTGTTTTATGCGCATTTTATTAACATTTTGAAATTGTCGATTTTTCATGAAGGTAAGAAATTATTCTTTTATACGAGATTTTTATAAGCTAATTTAGATAAAAATCATATAAATCTGGCAACAGTGTTAAGATTTTTAATTTCTTAGTATGTAGACTTGACAATTTTGTCATTATAATCTCCCATGATTTTATTAAATATATAATTTATATAATTTAAATTATAGTAAGAAATATTAAATAATAACATAGTAAAATATCATTTGATATCTTTTTTTTATTTTTATATACAATAAGCTTAATAAAGTCTATCAAAATTTTGAAGTATTTATTTTATATAAATAATTATAATGAAAAATAATTATAATAATTACTACATATGATTTTTTACATAAGATTTTATAATATTATAATAATATAGTAATATAATATAAATCTTTATTATATCTTTGAAAATAAATTGAGATTGAGAAAATGTTATAAAGAAAATTATAATATTTTATTAATTAAATTTCTATTTTTATTTTTAAAATATGAAGAATTACAAAATTTTAACATATAACTAATATAATTATTAAAAATTAAAATACTAATATAATATCATAATATTCTAAAATAATGAATAAATATTTTAAATAACAATATATATGTATATGTTTGTATTTATATATATATATGTTTGTATATATATATATATATAAAATGTTATTTTTGTAGTAATTTTTTTTGTCAATTATTTTTGTTACTTATTTTTATTACTTACATGTTTACATAACCTCTTTCATTTAATTTTAAAAGTTCTATTTTTTTTATAAGTTTATATTTTTTTATTCAATTTAAAAATTTGCAGTTTTGCTCAAAAATGATTTAAATTTGTTTTTACATAATATTTTTATATTTAAATAAAAATATTTTAGATATATATCACACATTTTCTAAAAATTTAAATGTCATTTTATTATTTTGAAAATTTATATATTATTTCTATTTATACATATATTATAATTATAATATTTATATATGATTAATAAAAATTATATGAATATTTGATTAATTTTTTTACAAAAATATTAATTATAATTTATCTACCATATCATTTTCATTATGTCTCTGTTTGCAAAAGCGCTGTTGCCACGTTGTTCACTATAGCTTGTATCTAAAGTAGGCTTTGATATTTTCCGTATGCCAATGTGAACGTTTTTTTGTGATCAGACTGATCATTCTGACGCACCCTGACTTTTTCAAACATTCTCATATCTTGTTATCAACGTTATATCATTTATTCTTTCCTTTTTTTATAATAGGTAAGTGAAAAACATGACATTTATATATAAAATTTATAATACGAAAGTTATTATATATTTATTTTGTTATTATTATATTATATTTGGTTAAATTTTATCTTAAAGCATCAAAAATTTGTAAATTTGTTGATTTCTATATTTTTAATTATATTATAATTGATGAGTAAAATAAAAAATACTAATTTCAAATTTAAAAAATCTTTGATTCAAAAGTTATACGTAATATATGATTTTAATAAATTTTATAAATATAAAAATAAAAAAGTAATTGGTAGGAAAAATAAATTATTATATTTAAATTTTTCTATTTAATTTATATTAATATATTAAATTATCTGTACCATACTATTTAAATGAACAGGTAATTTTTTATTATACTGAAATAAATAAATATAATAATATTTTTATATTATTTTTATTTTTAGAATTGATTTATTTGAAATAATAAAAATGTCAGATCACTTTGGCCCAATAACTTTAAAATGGGATCCTAAAAATTTAGAGATCCGTACTATGTCTGTAGAAAAAACATTGGAACCCTTAGTTTTACAAGTCACTACACTTGTAAATACAAAGGGTCCTAGTAAAAAAAAGAAAGGAAAATCAAAAAGAGCTAGTGCTTTAGTTGGAACTGTCGAAAAAGCAACCAATAATTTTATCGAAAAAGGTGAACAAATAGCATATGAAAATCCTGACATTACTGCAGAAATGTTAAGTGCTGTTGAAGAAGTAAGAAAAACAGGTGCTGCAATGAGCATTGCTGCTAGGTTTGTTTTATTTAAAGAATTTCTAATATATAAGGAATGTTTATGTATATAAACATTAATATTATTACTATTAATTAATTTCAGAGAATTTTCAGAAGATCCTTGTTCTTCTTTAAAAAGAGGCAATATGGTTCGTGCTGCAAGAAACTTATTATCTGCAGTAACACGTTTGCTTATTTTAGCAGATATGGTTGATGTGCATTTGTTGTTGAAGTCATTGCATGTAGTAGAAGATGATTTAAAAAAATTAAAGAATGCATCCTCACAGGGAGAGTTATTAGAAAATATAAAACAATTTGGAAGAAATGCATCAGAACTTATGAATCAAGCTGCAAAACGTCAACAAGAATTAAAAGATCCTCAATTAAGAGATGATTTGGCTGCAGCAAGAGCTGTTCTTAAAAAACACTCTACTATGCTTCTAACAGCCTCCAAAGTTTATGTTCGACATCCTGAATTAGCTGCAGCAAAAGCAAATCGTGATTATGTTTTGAAACAAGTCTGTGAAGCTGTAAATACCATTAATGATGTAGCACAAGGAAAAACTCCAATTGATACTCAACATCCTTATGAAGGACCTGGAGAATTAGCTGCTGCATTAGATGATTTTGATGAAAGAATGGTAATGTCTCCACTTGCATACAATGAAGTACGTACAAGACCTAGTCTTGAGGAAAGATTGGAAAGTATCATCAGTGGTGCTGCATTAATGGCAGATTCTTCATGCACTCGAGATGAACGTAGAGAACGTATTGTTGCAGAATGTAATGCAGTTAGGCAAGCACTTCAAGATTTATTAAGTGAATATATGAATAATGTAAGTATTTTATGAATTTTTTTGTTTTTTTTATTTAAATACTTGCTGTATAATTTATTTATACATATAACAAAATTTATTTAAATAAGTTTCAATAATTGCATTAATAATTACATAACAGAAATCTAAATTATATTTATTTTTTATAATTTATTTTGATTTATATTTCATACTAATTTTTAATACATTTATAGCATTTTTAAATGTATATTATGTTACTGTATGATATAAGTATATGCATTTAAAAATATATATGTCCACAAACTATATATTTAGAACACATAAATAATTATATTATTATTTAACATAATGATTGATTTATTCTTGGCATGTTCATTTTACTCATTTGTTTTTATTTTTGATGACTACAGTTACAGCTTGCTCGGGGTGGGAAACGGGTAAATATATAAAGATATTGATTTTACACATGATTTATATGTTATTTAATGACAAGCACTAATCAAATAATTATTATAATTTGACATCTATGATTTTACAATTATTCTTTAAATTGCACAACTGCATATACTATATAGATATATATGATATAAAAAATATTACAAAATATTACAAAAATATTATTAAATATAATATAATATAATTAGAAATATACAGAAATTAAAAATTAATAGTATAGATAAATAAAAAATATACATATTCTAAACTTAATTTAAAAAGAAATAAACATAAAATTTATTTTAAATTGATTATAAATTTTGTAAAATATTTCTTATAATCATTCTTTTTTTCATATATTTATCATATTATGTTATATTATTTATATTTATTCATATAAATAATTTAAAAAAAAATTTTACTCATTAAAATAAGTAGTTATCTTATGTTATAATTAATATGTTAGTTTATAAAATGTATATTAAATATTTAAAAAAGTAGAGTATTTTTTAAATAATAAAAATTAAAATTTTTTTAATTAATTTTTTTTTTAAGCATTAATAAAAAGAAGATTTTATTTTGCACTCCAATGCTCTTAGTAAAAAATAGCTTAGATTTTATTTGAATGCTCATAAGATATTTATTTATTTATATTTTAATTATATTTTGATTTTATTAATGGTATATATATTTTAATAGATGGGTGTCAAAGAACAATCAGAAGGCTTAGAAAGAGCAATTGATCATATGTGTAGAAAAACTCGGGATCTTCGTAGACAATTACGAAAAGCTGTAGTAGATCATGTGTCTGATAGTTTTTTAGAAACAAGTGTACCTTTATTGGTTCTCATTGAAGCTGCAAGAAATGGTCGTGATAAGGAAGTAGAAGAATATGCATTAGTTTTTACAGAACATGCTAATAAATTAGTTGAGGTATATTATTGAACTATATTGCAATATTAATTTTATTATAATTAATAATAATCTAGTACTAACTATTTATTTAGGTTGCCAATTTAGTATGTAGTATGTCAGGAAACGAAGATGGGGTAAAAATGGTCCGTTATGCGGCAGCACAAATTGGAAATTTATGTCCACAAGTAATCAATGCAGCACGTGTGCTTGCAGCTCGTAATCGATCTAAAGTAGCTTTAGATAATATGGAAGTATTCCGACAAGCATGGGAAAATCAAGTAAGAGTATTAACTGAAGCTGTTGATGATATTACCACTATTGATGATTTCTTAGCTGTATCTGAGAATCATATCTTAGAAGACGTAAATAAATGTGTATTGGCATTACAAGAATGTGATGCTGATACTTTAGATAGAACCGCGGGTGCGATTCGTGGACGATCTGCCAGAGTGTGTAATGTTGTTCAAGCAGAAATGGATAATTATGAGCCTTGTATCTATACAAAACGAGTTTTAGAAGCTGTGAAAGTTCTAAGAGAACAAGTGATGCCGAAATTTGCGCAGAGAGTAGAAGTGGCAGTAGATGCATTGGGTAGTAATCCAGCTAAAGATGTGGATGAAAATGATTTTATAGATGCTTCAAGATTAGTTTACGACGGTGTTCGTGAAATTAGGCGTGCTGTATTGATGAACAGAGTAAGAAAATGCATTAAAAGTTATTATATTTTTTCTAGATATATTTTTTTATTTATATCTGTTATATTTTAGGCGGATGAAGATTTAGATCCAGAAGATGTTGAACTTGATGAACATTATACATTAGAAACTCGTAGTAAATCGAGTGCGCAAACTGGTGAACATGGTGTTGATGAATATCCAGAAATAAGTGGTATTACTACAGCTCGTGAAGCTATGCGTAAAATGCCAGAAGAAGATAAACAAAAAATCTTACAACAAGTAGAATACTTTAAAAGTGAGAAACTAAAGTTTGATAAAGAAGTTGCTAAATGGGATGATGCAGGAAATGATATTATTGTACTTGCAAAACATATGTGTATGATTATGATGGAAATGACAGATTTCACTAGAGGTCGCGGACCTTTAAAGACTACTATGGATGTCATTAATGCAGCAAAAAAAATTTCTGAAGCTGGAACTAAATTAGATAAATTAACAAGACAAATAGCAGATCAATGTCCAGAAAGTTCTACTAAAAAAGATCTTTTGGCTTATCTACAACGTATAGCATTATATTGTCATCAAATGAATATCACAAGTAAAGTTAAAGCAGATGTACAAAATATTAGTGGAGAATTAATTGTATCTGGACTTGACAGTGCAACTTCTCTTATTCAGGCTGCTAAAAATTTAATGAATGCAGTTGTACTTACTGTTAAAGCTTCATATGTTGCATCAACCAAATATCCTCGACAATCTACAGTAACTGTAAGTTTTTTCGTTAATATTATTTATCCTAATTTTATATTTTATATTTTATAAATAAATTATTTAAATTCATAATTTATATATAATAATTAATATTAAATTTTTTTTATACTAACAATTGGATTTTATAGTATGTAAGTATTTATATAATAAAAATATATTTATAGTTATATTAATAATTTAATAATATTTAAGAAATTATAATCTGCATCATAAATTTTTCATTAATTTATTTTTAATATACAGTCACCAATTGTTGTATGGAAAATGAAAGCGCCAGAAAAGAAACCATTGGTACGTCCTGAAAGACCAGAAGAAGTTAGAGCAAAAGTACGTAAAGGTTCACAGAAAAAAGTGCAAAATCCGATACACGCATTATCTGAATTTCAGAGTCCTACAGAAAGCGTTTAAAATTTTACATGTAAGTAATTTAATAAAAATGAAATTTAATACAGCATCACCTTTAAAAAATCACATGAGCAAGATATTTTATTTTCTATTGAATATTTAAACATAAAATTTATATTGCTATAAAATATAAGAGAGAAGAATTATTATTTTTTTTTTTTTATGTCTTTATAAAATTATCAAAATAATAAAATTTTATATTGTAATAAATATTAATATATATTTTAAATATTATTAATATAATTATTATTTATAATATTTAGTAATAACAAGTAAAACAGAACAAATAAAAAAAAAATTAATTTTATGTGTGTGATTGTGAGAATTGAAAAGAAAGATAGATAACAGAAATATGAAAATAAAATATCTTGTATAAAAAAAGTAATATTGTTTATAATTATGAATTGATAAATGTTTGAAAAAAAAAAATACAATATATGATCGTGTCAATTTCTAATAAATATTTAATTAGATCTCAAGATTTACCTCTTTTTTAAGATATATCTAAATTTTAGATTTCAATTAATAAAGTATCAACAATTTTTTATAGAATATAAGAGTGATATACAATCTAATAAGATAATTGATTATTTGATAATTTATGATTATATATTATATCATTTCAATTATTATAAAATATATTTAAGTAAATGATAATTTATTTATATTGTGTTTACAATTTTATACTATTCATAAATATCAATAATAATTAATAATAATTAAATATATACTTTGCAAATGAAATTGAATACTTCTATAATACTTAATTGTATAATAGAAGTTTTATTATATGAATTAAATAGAGAAATTCCAGTTTTCTTATTATTATTTATAAAAAAATAAAATTTAAATTATTCACATTAATGTTTTTTAATAAATTTTTATTAAGTAGCATAAAAACTATTTAAGTAAGCGGCATATACATGTTATGTATATAAGAGTCAGCTTATTATACTAGAAGCCTCATTTTTTGTTATTATAATATTAAAGACTATATTGAATTGAAATTGATAATTATTTGTATTTTTTATTATTACAGATTATTAGATTATTATAATTAATGATTTTATCAGCACACATTCTTATACATATCTAGCAATAATGTCTGTAATACAAATATGTATAAGGCTATTATTTTAAAGTAATATTAATAATAATTAAAGGCCTTGAATTTTTGCTAAAATATTGCATGAAAATCAGTTTTTTATTGTAATGAATTTTTTGACAATAATATTGATAAATACTTTGTTATGCTTTTATAAAAAAAATCAATTAAAATACAAATATTAATATTAACATTCTTCTACTGATAACTATATTAATAATTTCAAATGTAAAATACAATATGAATTTGTATTTGTATAAATACATTTAATAACAAGTTATATTTTATGTAAAATTTTAATTTTTATTATTTTTGCTTTATACATTTGCTTTGCATATATATTTTTAATATTTTATATTTCCATAGAATTTCAAAATTGTATGTTTTATTTAATATTTTATTTATAATTTAATGAAAAAATAATTTGTTATTTTATATTAATAAAAATTTGCAAAAAAATAAAATAAATAAGACAGTATTGCATTGGAATAAAGAGACTGCACATCAAAGTATTTAATGATTGTATATAAGTAAATATAACTACATATTTTAAAAAAATTCTTCTTTATGATGATTTTGTATTAGTTGTAGCATGTAAAAAATAATTGTAAAAAAACTGATACCAATTTCATACTTCGTACAATGGATGAAGTATTATATTAAAAACATTTTTATAAAGCTTTTTGATAATTAATTCATAAATTTTTTTATTGAAATAAATATTCTTTATATTAAAATTTATTCAATATTACTATTTAAAGTTGACATATATTTAAAATAACATTTGAAAAGATTATTTAAAAAATATATAAAAATTTTATTAATTTATTTTATAGTTGTAATTACATGATAATTATTAATTAACTACGAAAATAATATGTTATATATGTGGCAAGTAGATAATAATAATATATAATTCTGCTTCACATTATATGTACTGTTTCATTTATATTAGTGTAGTTATTGTAGTAAATGTTATATTTAAATATATTAAAGCATTTGCAGATAAAACAATTTCATAGCTTTTAATAAGATATGCATTGGTATCAATTTTTTACTATTGTAAAACTGATACTAATTTAAATAAAAATAATTGTAAGATTTAATTGTAGTTACTGATATGCTGCCAAATACAAGGTGATGCTTTTAACAAATATCTTTTTATTATTATGAATTTTTTATGTACTACATTTAAAAATAAATTATTATCCTATATAAAAAAATATAATTGTTATAAAAGAAAGGGAAAAAAAGAAAGAGAATCTCAAATACATAGATTTGTATTTTATATGATTCATTTATATACTAAATATTACAGAAAAAATAATACAATACAGGAAATTGCAAATGCAAATGATTAATGGCAATGATATAATTATAATTCACACTCGCTTAAACAATATAATTATCTTTATCCTAATTCACTATACGTTATTTTCTAATGTATATAGTATTTGTAAAGAAAAAAGTTTATTATTACAGGAAAAAGTTATTTACCTGCATTTTTTGCATTAAAAATTTTTTGAATTTTTCTTTTTTCTGTCTCAATATGAAGCTGAAAAAATATATATTGCACAATCAAATATCATTTATTGAATAAAAATAAAATAGTATTTGTGCTTGTTGATCATTTAAATTATTTAAATTATATTATTGCAATAATGAATTTTTTTTATATTTCTTAAAGTATTATTTTTTGATTGTACATAATATATGAAACAATTATAATTGTTTATATGTTAAAACTTAATTATCTTATTACTAATAATAATAGTAATTATCATTACATGCCAAAAAAAACAGGTACTATTGAATTATACTTATTGAAATAATTCATAAAAAATGTGATATTTATTTTCTGATATTATTTAAATTTGAGACATTTAAATTTTGGAAAACTCAAAATATTATGCAATGGTACATTGAATAATGGTTACATTGTAACCAGATGATTTTTTTATATTTTTCTACTGCTAAAATACAGCTTTTTATTGATATATGTGACATGCTACTAAAAATATTAATAATATGATATAAATATTGCATGTCATTTAAATTGACACTGATTTGATGACTACAAGATATATATTTATACGATTATTGATATACTTCATACTTACATTTCTTAAAGATTTTATTGCAAAAAGTAAAATTATATAAACTAAATAGATGCTTTCAATTGATATATTTTATCGAAATTATTTTTAAAAAATGATAAAGAATAATTAAATATATCAAATCTTGTTAAAGAAACTATCTTAAATCTAAAAAAACAGTCTCTTTTTTTTCATATTAAGATAAATTTAAAACATAAAAGAAATTATTTAAATTTATTGTTATTGTTTTATATGATTAATGCACCACTCAATTTGAATCTTCCAAATAAATCTATAAATATGTGTAATTATATTTTACACTAAATATGTTACTCTTTTTTTTTTATAATTTTTAAAATTTTTTATTTTTTTTATGAAGAGTCACAAATAGAAGAGATATGTGAACAAAATTTGAAAGCAAAATAAGAAGCATAGAGAAATTATAAGATTTTTTTAACTGTGAATAATTCTATGATAAATCTATTTAATTTGCTTCATAATCACAGTTATTGCATTCATACTAAAGTATATTGTAGCTAAAGTAATATAAATTTAATTCATGCGGTTTTATAAAATCATGTATGTATCTATCACAATGCAGAGAATGTTAATAGAATTTGTACATAAATATGTTTATTCAAAGAGTATAAGTGGCGAATATGTATGATTAATGATTATTAAAATATAATTTTATTTCTTAAAAATTTCATTACTAAAAACTTTAAATTTCGTTAACAAAATTTTATAATATATCAAGATAATGAGAAAATGTTAATACTTTTATTATTTCAATTTTGATTAATAATGTAAAATACATTCACCACTTATATTTTTTAATAATATTACATTTCATATACATACTCTAATCAGTTTTAAAATATCATTTTATAATAATTTTATTACTTAATTAAAGTAAATAAGTAGTACATTGGCTCTCAATGTACAAAATAGAGTCAGAAAAAATGTCCTTCACAGCCTGTGTAAGACTTTCCCTTGAGATCTTCAAGTCTTTCAAGACATATGCTGATAGAGGACCAGAATTATAACACGACCAGAATTTTTTAAATAAAAAATTGATAATAAAAATAAAAATTAAAATTGTTCTCTTGTATAATTAGATGCGTTAAGTATTGTTTTATAAATGAAATATGCATTGGGTGCAATATATTTTACTTACATCAGTCTTAACGACTTCAGTATTTAATATTAATTCATGTCACAATGATATAGAAGATGTATACCAGTACAAAATAAGTGTTACAAAAGGAACTCTTAGAAAAGTGTTTCATTTAGAAACGCATACTACAGTATATAAAAACTTTCAGATCTGAAAAAAGAAGCATTTAGAAAGAATTAAAAAAAAAAGGGTATGTTCATTTGTATGCAAAAATTCATTGACAGATATGTATACAATGCAACTCATAAAAATTCATATATATATTACGTATGCTTGTTATCTCAATTTAGAATAAATTATATAAGATATTTACTTTTGAAAATATTTTTTTTTGATTAAATTAAGAATATAAATTGCAAATTTCTATAACAAGTGATTTATATGTCATTGTCCATTATATCACGGAAAAATATATATGTAAAATTAAATGTTTATAATATTATGCAATATCTCACGACTATAAAAATTTGAATATATTTTTTTCAATTTATGGTTATGCAACTGACTTCATTAGTCATAAATATCATATAATAGCATTATGTATTATCTGCTTTGATAATCATTATACTTTTGTACGTGTAGGGACAGTTATTTAACTTTTAACATAATTCAGTTAATACAACTGTGTTACTGAGAGAGGTAAACATTAGCCATATGTATAGCCTATGTTTTATTCAGTTAAGCAAATGAAAGTATGGCTTCTATGATGATTCTGCAGTAACTTCTGGTGGTGTACTTACAGATGTTACTGCTGATTTGAATGCTGGAACAAATTCAGCTGCATTTGGATTCAATGTACTCTAAAAATTACACAAGTTATCTATTTGAAGTTCAGTATTATTATATTTATAAATATTCAATATTCAATATATATTTTTTATATGCTATAGTAATTAAATTTAAATATTAAATTATACCTGCTTAGCAAGATCATCATGCATTTTTAGATTACTAAGTTGCTGGCAAAGTTCAGCACTATTATTCTCAGGCATGCTTGTAGCAGTAGACCAAGCAATAGAATTTGTATTTCGTTCATGTCTTTCATCTTCCCACATTGCTTTTAAACATTCTTCTGTTAATTCTTCTTCCATTAATTGTTGAATCACCTATGATTTTTAATTATTGATATTATTAAAATTTTATATAAAAAGAAAATTTTACAAATAACACAAAACTTATAGTTACAAAACCTCTTTATCAAATTCTTCCTCATTTTCCATCCAAAGGTACTCAGAAAAATCACTTTCTTCTGTTCCTTGTACATCGATTTCAGAATCAAAATTATTATCCATGTAAGAGATAATTCCTGTTTCATTTCCATAATCGTTCCCAGAACGATTATTTGGAATCTTCATTTTCATTACAAATATGTATTTAACAACACAATGAACCTATGAACAAATTCATTTTAAAATTTTTAATACAAATATTTTATATAATCACATTTGTATATCTAGTTTTTTTTATGAATTATTATTACACATTCATTTTTAATTTCAAAAAATTATATTTATATTTTTTTTAATAAAAGAATGATTTTTATTTCAATAAAATATATATAATATTTCAAAATTATAAGATATATATATATATGTATATGTATATGTATATATATATATATATATATATATATATAAAAGAACCTTGAACTCTCTTACACGAACGAATTGTATAAACGAAATAAATATACAATAGCTCCGTTTACACATATGGTAGCATTAACTATGAAATTACATTTTTTTCGTATAAATTACTTAGTATTTGCATTTACTTCAAATTTATCGTCAAACACATTGACAACTAAAAATTTGGAATTATAGTATTTATTGCATCGTAGCAATTGGATACGGTAAAATATCACTTGACAGATCTGTTACAAGGCGACCATTTTTAACTGTCTACTTTTAGTATCGACAAAGCGATATTTATTAATCTTTACTTATAATTATATCGTGCGTCTATTATTATTATAAGAAAAAATAATATTTCCATAAATGTAAAATATAGATATACCTTTTAATGATGTGGTTTCGGACAATTTGTGATAGAAAACACGATTTACGCAGTTCATGGGTAAAATACGTGTCGTGCAACACAAATTAACCCTTGAAGTAATACTGGGATAGTGCTGCCATCATATAGAAAAAGAGCAATGCACTTTATATCAAAAATTGATAAATATATTTTTTTTTTGTAAATTGATTTTAATTTAAATATTGATAATAAATAAGGCTTTAAATTTTTAATTGATTAATATCTTCATATTTAATTTAATTGATTGTAATAAATTTAACAAAAACAATTTAAAAATAAAAATATTTTATTTCATTAATGAATAAAATATCAATAACATAAATGTTACTATAAAACTCATATACAAGTTTTCTAAAAATATGTTCTATATTTTTAATTTTTTTTTTATTTTCATATATACTCTCTTCCATGAATTTTTTAAAATGAAAAAAAATAATAAGTTATGCTTGTAATATAAATTTAAAATAATATAAATTTCAAGTATATAAATAAATGTATAAAAAAAAACAATTATCACAATTTGAGTAAAAAAAAATGTAACGTAATGAATTTTAAATAACTAAATTTAAATAAATATTTTTCATATAGATATTAAAATCTGCCAATAATCTATATATAGACGATTAAATTTCTTAATTTTATTTTAAAGCAATTACATTTTTCAAATACATTTTAAGTTTAACAATAAATGAAAAAGATATATATTGAATCACGTAGTAAAAACAATCTATCATGGTCATTGGCACTATTATTATTTTGACTTTCGTAGTATATTTACATTGAAGCACATGTCGTGTGATTGGTTGGCTTGGCTGACGTGCGTGTGTTGACGTTCCATCAAAACAAAGCACAGTCGCGCGTCTCATCGAGCATTTTACCACGGTACGTCGTTGCGAATGCGTCGTTTCTTCATAACGTATTTTACGAAAGTGTCAGTTGTCTATTCAATCGTGTGTGCATTATTAGCTTTTAAGTGATTAAGTGTGTGGATTATGATGGCATCCACTGTAAAATTCACTTCGGATGAGAGTTTGGGTGGTAAGTGAAAATTCCTTTCTTTGAACGCGAGCAGCTGTCAATCGAACGTTGCGGCCATTTCGCATGTTGCGGTTGATGCATAAACAAATGCAATCTTCTTTCCTTTTACGTTATAGATATATTTCTTTGCAAGGACATGTTATCTGAGATATTTTATATTATAATATTTTTTTTTCTTAAATAATGTATCCATATTACTGTATCATTATCAATATAAAATAATATATATTTTAGAGATTTTGGCGCGATTGTTTGTCTTTAATTTAATATGCCGGTGTTATATTATAATATATTAGATTTTCCTAAAAATATTTAACATAATGTAATATAACTCGATTTTTAGAGTTTTCAATTATTTTATTGCGTATTAATAATTTCAAATATTATAATTTTATTCATTCAATTTAATATCATAATTATACGAAAAGAATTTTATATTTATACATCAGTAAATATTTTTTATGATATTCTTGATAAAAGATTTATCGGAAGATTTTTTATTTTATGTATGTATATTTTATTTTTTTACGATAAAAAATTTAGAAAATATTCGAATATAAAGTTTATTTTTCATGATCTTTAATTTGAATGATTTGAAATTTATTTTTTAATAAAATTTTTTCCCTAAAATGAAGCTGAATATCAATTTTTATTTTTTAATAGATATTTTATTGACAACTTTTGAAAAATGAATTGCTTTTTTTGAACAAATTAATCATACCTAAAATATAATTTTAGAAAATATACTTAATATTTAACATTATTTAATATTTCTATGTATGTATTCATTTATCTATCCATATAAAAAAATGGTTCAATTTAAGAATTGTTCGTTGTTGAATTATATAATAATTATCAATATTCTATAAATATTTGAGTAATTTTGAAATAATTCTATGGACATGATACTTATTGTCAATTAAATTTTTGTCATACTTATTGTCAATTAATTTTTTAACTACTTCTATGTTCAAAATCTTTTATAAGAATCGAAGCATCATCTAAAAATTATCAAGTTGTTATTATTATGACGTAACGTTTCTTTGCGTTGCATGCTTAACAGATAACTCTTGTATATAATTGGAAAAGAATAGGAGTGATCATAATAAATAGCGATTATATGTTAATTTTAGCATTCGTAGGACGACTGGATATTCGATATCGTTCGATATCGCTTATGATTATTATATCCTGACCAAAAAATCCTTTTCAAAAATATGGAGGGATTCCAAAATGGAAGATACATAATTTTTCTTAGAAACATAAGCTAGTGATATTTGTTAAACATTACTTATTTTAAAAAAAGTTGATCTTCATTAATAGCTACCTGACATTAACAGATAATCTTGAAACATGATTTAACTCATGGAAAGCTTATTGTCCTTTCGTTCTTGTAAGAATGAACGTGACTGTGAAACGATGTACCTGTGAATCTTTCGAAATATCTCAATCTTTTATTCCTTTTTTCTTTCTTTTTCGTTAGGAATTTAGTTTTAACTTGAAAGGAAGAATGCTAAAAAATGTCTGGAATTTTATATATAGAGTTTTTTTTATAAAATTGTTTATTGGATATTTTGAAAGAACCAAATATTTATTCACAAAAAGATTATTCGAAAATTATTTATTAAATAATAAATAATTATTTATTATTTAGCGATTTGATATTTATCAAAGTATTTTGATAAATATTTTATTTTTTATTAAAGTAAATTGCGTTTCTCTATAAATCTCTTTTGTTTTCGTGTCGTTATGTATGAATATCATGAAAGAAAGATGCAACATTGCCGAATCATTTTAAAACTGAGATTAAAAGACTGTTCGTACTATCGCATCATCCTCTTCGGGACGTTGATTAAAATGTCGGGCCGATGAAAGAGGGTCACGTTCGCGCCTATTTTTAAACGTAACGTTCGTTGGCGGACTTTAATTCAATTCATTAAGGCCACCTACCCACTGTGATTTTGTGGCACGTGACATTTCCTGGCCATTTTTGTTTCTTCGTCTCCTCTGCCTGGAATTTCCTGTATACTTTTCATATTGATTTTACTTGATGTTAATCATCAAATTTATTAACTAGATAAAAATTTAATTATCTAATTTTTTCAATTTACAATTTTTAATATCCGACGAATGAATTTAAAACAAAATTTCATGAAAATTTATAGATTAATTAATTATAGCTTAAAGAATGTATCAAAATTTTTTCACATTTATATGAAAAAATAGATCATATGTATGTAACTTTGAATTAAAATTTATCATTCTTTTCTATTCATTTTATAAAAATCACGATAGAACATAAAATTTAACATAAAACATTTTGAAAACGTATAAAACTTTTCAAATACGTTTTATCATTATGAATACGTTATATACGTTCACACAAATAAAAATTTTAAATATATACGTTTCTTTATTTCGCAATGATTTGGCATTTCTGTATAACTAGAAACTAATTAATTCATCGACATATCTTTATTTTTTTTAAATTATGTGAGTTAGAAAAGTCGATTAAATAAGCAATTGTAATTCTATATATGAATATATAAAGCTTAAAATATAGTGAAATAAAATCAATGTTCGAAAACGTATCCAATTACGTCAAAGATTCACAGTTTTTAACTATAAAATTTATTAACTATAAAAATTCCGAACTTTATTTATCATACTTCAACTTTAAAGCGAAATTTCTTATGCAATATGTATCGAGGTATATATATTTAAATTTTTTAGTTTTTATTATTTCTAATATATATATATATATTTACATATATACATACATACATACATATTTGTATGTTAAATGTACGATCTAGGAAAACTTGTCTTTATGTGGCTTATAGTCATAAATCTTAGTGTGTTGTCGTTGTTTGTTGAAAAAAAATATTGCCATGTTTTATAAACTTGTCATATGGAATACATTACAAACGTTCTCTTTCAGTCATTCATGCACTTTTCTCTATTACTATGTACATTTCAATTTCTTTTCGTTGATTAAATCATCATATAAATTTCGTTTGTTTTCAATATCTTGGAAAAATGATCAATTTACCGGATAATTTTCAAAATATGTATGATATGTGAAATATAAAATATTATTTTATTCCAATATTTATCTATGTATGGATATGTCAAACTGCGATAGGTTTGAATTATTACTTCTATTTTGCATTGCAAACACTTCACAACTTGGTTATATGATTTGTAGAAACAAATTATAAAATTACCTTGTCATTGTTCCTTAAATTTTTATTATGATAAAATGATGTATTTCAAATTAATTGAATTCCGGGATAATTTGCCAAAAATTATTGATAGAATTCATCCAGTTTACATATTCAATTTGTAATACAATTATGCTATCGATATCACGTGTGTTTGTTCCAACATATTTGCGCAGAAAAATATCAAGAAGAGGGCGAGAGAAACACAGTCAAGTCGTATTATTTTCTACGTTCAATGCGGCAGCATCGCGATTCTATTCACAAAGTTAACACGTGTGGCCTTGCCGTGGATGTATTCGTTTATTTCGATTAAATAGAGTTGTTTCTTTCGAATATGTCTTGTATAAAAAATTCGATTGACTTTCGATTCTTTTTCAAATCTAGCTTTTTGAATACATGGTAAATAAAAGTTCTGAAGAGGATTTGAAGAAAAAAATATCTGAATGCAATTTTTAATTTAGAAAATCGATATTTAATATTAAGAAAAATAAGATAACTTTGATTGTGCTTCATTAATTCTTTTTCTTATTTATTCTCTTTTTCATTTTCACCCGTTTACACAAATTGGCATATTTTTCTTGAATCTGATGCCTAATGGATTTCGATAATTCCATCAGTTGCAGTAATTTCTTCATATCTATCCGGATAAAATCACGAGAGTATACGTAGTGACACTTTTCTATTTCTTTTAGATCTATGCTGTCTTTAAAACACGATTTGACCAACATCTTTTCTCGTTTATACTGGAATTTGATTCGTGAATAATTAATTAATAATTGTGACGTTTCAAGATATGAATATTGTCAATCATCAGAACAACGATCGTCGATTAATTTGCATTACAAAATCTTGCGTTTCGAGAAAATTTTACGTGAAGTTATCATTATCATATTTACAATT
The DNA here is from genome assembly GCF_003254395.2 of Apis mellifera. Classification (NCBI taxonomy): domain Eukaryota; kingdom Metazoa; phylum Arthropoda; class Insecta; order Hymenoptera; family Apidae; genus Apis; species Apis mellifera. The sequence goes on from NC_037652.1 coordinate 5,856,006, forward strand.
CGCGATAATATTGGAATATTTACATTGGATTTATATGTGCGCACGTTCATTGTGTATCGCGGCTTATCATGTACCACACGTCTGGCATAAAGTTAATAAAACGGAGTAATGAATGATGTCATTCTATTACCACTAAACTCGTTGCACTTTTTCGGTTCAATAATTAAATTATCTACATAAAAATCGTATCGTTTATTCGATACTGATCTCTTGATTTATATATATGATTATTAATAAGTCGATTAAGGATTTTTTTGTATTAAAAATTGTGATTTTTAATTCAATAAAAATTATATGCTAAATTTAATTCAGCATTTTATAAATAATATGATATTTATAATATAAATTAATATTTATATAAATATTAATAATATATATAAATAATAATAAATAATAATAAACTTTACTTTATTTTAAATAAATTTAATTTTGTATCTGTTCAATGGATATTTTGGTATAGAAGTTTAAATTTCTTAATCTTAATTCTTCAATAAAGATCTTGATTTTTAAAATTAAATTTTTTTTTCTTTAATATTAGAATTATCTATTAATTTATTATATATATATATATATATATATATATATATATATATATATTTCATGTAAATGATAGTAATTAAAATGATTTCATAAAAATGAATAGATATAATTATATCTTTATGTTAATGAAATATTAATATTTCAATAATCATAAAACAAATATTGTTTTAGTATTATTAAGAAAATAAAATTTAAGATTCTATTCAATCAAATAATTTTTTCTTCTAATTTTTCAACATCTTCAAATACTTAGATATGAAATATTTAATATCTGGATATATATAATAATCATATTTTCTTTATTTATTTCTAAAATATTCTTTATATAAATATTGCAATCAATGTTGTATATATGTACATATAAATAGATAATATAAGTATATCAGTAGATCGTTCAACTTTCTAGAAGAGAAGAAGAATTTTCTTATGAATATGAATTCTTGTTAAAATGGAACAATAATTTCAATTTACAATTTCTTTTCCCACAAGATTTTATAATAAATTCAATTTATATTAGGAATTAATTTATTCACTTTAAATTATGCAATTAAAAAAAATATCACTAATTTCTCTCCGCGATTTTGTCAAATATTGATCAACGAAAAGGATTAATAAAAATAGACGTCTCTTGTAAACAACTTATTTTCACAATCGAATCGATGTTTCATATATAATTACTTATTATTGCGAAAAATGATTGTGTTATTTACGAAGAGATATAGTAATTCGCTTAATTGGCGGATGTTGAAGAGAACATTTACTGTTCCTTTAGAATTTGAAGAGATATTAAGCTTTAAATATGAGATATACATTAAAAAGAAGGTTAATGGAGAAACAAGTTTCAAAGATGTTTGACATTTGCCTTAGAGGCTAATATAATTGGTTATTAAGTGCATCGTATAATAATATATGTCTTACTCTCTAATTCATATATATATACATACACACACACATATATATATATATATATATAACATGTTATTTAAATGGAAATTATCGAACAATTGTAGATTTCACTTTTGTGAAATCTGCCTTTTTCGGAGCGAGTATCGCCATATGATAATTTTGTTTTTACTTAGAAACTTTTTAAAATCTTGAAAAATTGTTATGTATTTATATTGATCTTTGTTATTTTTTTTTTGTCAATATTATGAAGAAAATACGGTAATAATTCAGTATTAAATGACATCATTCATTTTAATTGATTGACAAATCGTATAAAAATTTTTCTTGGTATTACGCATCATCAGTTTATTTTATATAATATAATGATATAATATATAGAATTGAAATTCGTATTTTCATGGTTGTGTTTTTTAATTAGTTCAATCATGTTGTTATACATTTTGGCGAATAACTTTTCAAGTTCTGCCAAGTTATAAAAAACAGAAAGAAAAGTAAAAATATAGGATATTTATAAAAAACAAATATCATCATTCTGTTTCATTTTGCGTTTTTCAAAAAAATATTTCAGTATTTGTTTTTTCTGCTCATTCGATTCAAATACATTTTTGCATTTCTTGTAACTTTCAAACGTGATAAAATTGATTTCGAGATGATTTTTAAAAAACAATTGTTAAATTTTGGGATTTCTTTCTCAGGAAAATAATAATTCAATATCATGATTGTGTTGATAATTATTCGAGTATTTGTATGACGCGATATAAATATATATTAATAATATACGTCGAAGTTAATATATGCCGGCCTTGACCGTAAACCTTTTTGATAATCGAGTCGATGAGACTTCAATAATTCTCTATTCTTTCATCGCATTTTACACATATTATATATGCATACTAAGAGTTCTTAGGTGTGTTCTTTTTTTTCTTCTTTTAAATATTTTCAGGAAATTGAGTTCCTCTTGTTTTTACTATTAGCGTGTAGGTTTCAATCAAGTTGTCTCATTTTACAATAAGCATCCTGTCTTCGTATCGCCTCGAAGAATACAGTGTATCGTGAAAACGAACGCTATTATATCAACTAATAACTGCGCAACAAGCAAATATCATCTTTGAAAATCAATACAATGACACAACATACGTGAAGTGTTTTAATACCACAGAATATATAAAATTCAAAGAAAATTTTTGAGAAATAAATTGTAAATGCTTTCCACTTTGGATTTGGTGTTACATTTTGCGGTTTGATATTCATTTTCTAAAAATAATTTTTGAAAAATAATGTTCATTATAAGGTTCCATTTCATTTGTTTAATATACATGTGTCAGTTGAATAATATAATTATCAAAAATTTGTTTCAATATTGGGAAAAATTTTTCAATTTTTAATCCAATTTTTTTAAAATCGAACCAAGAATATTCATTGTCCGTTGATTAAAAAATTATTAAAAAATTTTATCTCGAATGGAATGGGATGTGAATAGAATGCACAAATGTAATATCTTTGAGTGAAATCCCATCTCGGAATCGTTAAATTCACGATATGTTCGATACGGAATTTGAATGACAAATGAAGCAGAACCGCGATTCTCTCTCCTTTATATACACACCGATTATTATGTTCGTGCAAATTAAGCATCGTAATCAAAATTATAATACAATCTTATTGTTAGAATAATTTTCAACTTTATATTTTAATTAAATAAATTATATATTATATTTAAATTAATATATATATACATATAACAAAGCTGGATATTTTAATTAAATTTTAAAACTTTTTAATATTGTAATTCTTGAAAATTTTTTTTAATTTTAACATTTTTTTTTAAAATTCATATTATCATATATTTATAGATATATTGAGTTTATTATACTTTACATATGTTTTTCTTTTATAGAATCTTGGGTGGAATTGAATCCAGTTCCCGACAGGATAACACCGTTACCGTTTAGTAGCGGAGGTGAAGAATATCTTCGATTGCTTAGAGAAGCGCAAAGAGATTCTTTGCCCTCGTCCGCTAGGCATTCTTTGGCATCTTCCCGTCGAGGCACACCAAGGGATAGGTATTTGCTTTTATTTAATCTATTATCGCCAACGTTACTCCGAAATTCAATCTCTTGCTTTCCTATCCTAATTCTATTATGTTTGCGTAATATTGCGCAAAATTAAAATGACAAATAACAATTCAAAATAATATTATTCATTACAAACTAAGAATTAAGAAAGGAATTTTTAAATTAATTTTCTAAGTTTAATTCTTTAAATCTTTCGTAAAATCTCTCGAAAACAATTTTCAAGAATTACTTTTCAAACGAATGTTTGTGCATTAAGACAGTTAATCTCAATATTTATTATAAAAAAAAATATTCTGAAGAATCATTTTCGAGTTTATTATTTAAGAGAGAAATTCTGAAGAAAGTTGTACAGGAGAATATTTTTTTTTATATAGGTTTTGTATCGAGAATATTTAGTAATATTTAATTACTCTTAAAATTGTCATTTTTAATGTAGAGTAAGAAAAATATTTTCAATAAACATTTTCAAGATTTTTATTCCCAAATGGAGTTGCAGTTAAATATGGGAATGCATTTAAAAATTCTTAATAGAATTATTTTTCGTTAAATGATTTTCGAGAATTTTGCCAAATATAATTGCATCCTGATGTTACTATCTGAATTGTTTTCTTTGGAGAAATAAATCCACCCAGTTTTTGAGAAGGGCCATTAAAAAAAACCCGGTTTGCCTTATCCTACGTATGCGAGCACGAAGGAGCTGGAGAAAAAGAGGAGGAGGGGGAAAAAAAAAAAAAGTAAATAATAATCATGAATCAGATGTCGGAGGGAGAAATCTTTTTCTGGCCGGTTTCTTTGTACTCGTTGGAACATCTCAAGAACCCGTGGATGAAAGAAGGAAAAGGCAAACAACGCCATGCTCTCATCGTGTCTGTGATCTGTTCGTACAAGTGACTTTTTTTCTTTCGCGTCCTTTTTTTTTTCATGTTACTATTTTTTCTCATGTTAACAGCGTTAAAAATATACACGGAATATTTCTTCTGTGTAAATGATACAACAACAGAAATTTGTACATTCGTAAAAATAATTAATTGTAAAAATTCATTAAACGGAGAACGCGTATAAAATTTTATTAATCTTGAATAGCTTGAGATTATCAAAATTAACATCGATGTTAATTAAATAATAATGAATAAATAAATAAGTGATACATCTCGAAATAAGATTTTCTTTTTAAAGTTTCTATTTTACAAGCTTAATAATATATAATATATAATGGGATAACTTTAAAACGCAATCTTTTGTGATCGATAGAAGGAACAATAAACTTTACATGTAAGATTTCTTTCGTACATGTATTTCTTTACAATTATTACACGTTTTCTTTACGATTTTTTTTTAAAGAAAAAGGAACATTGATATAATTTCACATTATTTGCGAATTAATGGCGCAGATGTTCGATGAGGTCATCTATTATCATTCGTAGTTCCGTGTGAAAGATAGGAAAAAAAATATCATACGATGCTCGAGGTCATACGATAGAAAGTATATATAATATACATATATATATATATATATATATAAATTGATATATGTCGTGTTAAATTGTCGATAAGAGAAACAAAACAAAGGGAAGGAAGAGGAATGCGATATTTTGTGAATTCTTATCTTATTTCTCTATCTAATTTTCTTATCAGATGATTTTATCAGCTTCTGATAAATCTGTTTAACAATCGAAATTTTGAAATGTTGAAAAACAAGGTTTGTAACACATAACAAAAAAAAAAAAAAAAAAAAAGAAATATAAAATTCGTAAAAATCTTCTATTACAGCCCGAAGAGTCCACCTAACAGTCCAAACACGGAACTATCAACCGAGGATGAACTCAAGGGAGTTTATATAAATTATTGCTGCAACAAGGTCAGTTTCATAATCGACTTCTAATATCGTGTGCCTGTGTAATTCACCACGACGAATAATTTTAAGTGCTCGTATTCCTATGCGTATTCCTCCAACCATTTATTTGTCATTTGTTCAAGGGTCATCGTGAAATCAACAGACCGATTAATCGTTACGTTATTTATTTATAAACCCGGAGGAATACGAATCACTTTCCAATAATAACACCTCGTTTCATAAATTCGATACAATGTTAAGAGAAAATTATATCGTCCCATTCATCATATCGGATCGTTGCTCTATTTTTCTCGTGACGCATGCCCAATCGAAGCACCTCAAAGGAGAGGAGAGAGAGACCCATGCAACTGGTTTTATCGAACGAGACAAAAGCTCGAGGGGGCCACACTTTCCATGCAAGGTCTACGGATCACTGACTCCACTCTGACGGCACGCCTCTTCTAGTATTCACTGTAGGTCATGGAACACGCGAGGAGGCATTTCTACGCGTATTAGTTCCCGCATGCTTCTGGTGGGCGTGGAATGTCCAGTTTTTAAACCGATAAATATAACGTGGCAGAAATTGGGAATTCACGTCGATTGTTGTTCAACACATCCGTTATCTATGGAACGATTTGGTGGCTTGGTGGCTCATTCAAGCTTTGTGTATTTAACCGATATGAAAATCAATACTCCTATATTTAAATCAGGCTGATAATTGTATCAGGATCTTTATTTATCCATGGTTTATCTGTCCACGGTTTTTATTTATCCCTCCTAATGGAATGTTGTTTTTTTTTTTTTTTATTTCAACTCCATCCTCGTTAGTTGGAAATTATCATTAATTTGTTAACTCGTTGAGTAAAAGTTATCGGTAGAAAAGCAATATCGCAAAACGATATCGAGGATGAAAATAAATAACGACAAAGACAATTATACAGAGGTGGAATGAGTAATGATAACGTGGCGCGAAGAGGCGAGCATTTTCCATGAGTCAGTTGCTCAGAGCCGTAATGTTTTCACTACGTGTTTTCAACAAGCTTCTTTGTGTCCCCCGCCAATCTTTGTCAAAGCAAGGTCTTTGGAAAGCTAAGCGTCGCTGAGTCTTCTTTGAGATTCTTTCGTTTCTCGTTTCAACCGCTTAGATAATGCATTAAAAATAGAATATCTTAAGGAGTTTCTGTTTCCCTGTCGTTTCCACTCCGTCCACTTTATCTCCGATGCGACGATACTCTTTTCTTTTTTCACATTGCAACGATGTCGATTCATTCCACGTTCCTCGCGCCTCCTCGCCCTTTTATTTTTAACCGAACCCATTAAATAAACGCGAGGGAGGGATTGAATCGATGAACGACCTTGAATATTCGAACGAAATTCGAAGAAGAAAGAAAAAGGAGAGAGGGGGAAGGAGGAATAGAAAAAAAAATCATAAAAAAAATAAAGGTTAGTTCCGCGTCAACGAATCAGACGCTTGATACGCTAGCTACGCATTACATATTCGTAATCATAGACGCGCATTTGCGCTATGTTACGCCTCGTAATCCACTTACCGATCAAGGATACCTGGATTCGCAGCTATAGTTTCGCAACTACATATGTACATACTTTATGTACATTTTCTACATAGGAGGAACCTTGATAAACTTTAGTCGAGTGTCGTTCGATCGATCCCGATTGTCCCGGGAATGTGGAGAAAGATTCGAGAAATGAGCCAAACCGAGAAAGTAATTCGAATCGAATCGATGGATAAACAACAAGGGAAGGGATAAACAAGTTTCGTTTGCATTTACCAAAGGAAGAAACTTATACACACGTTGGAGTGTGTATAAATTTCATACTGTGGTAGTTCGTTCACCTGAGTTAGTGTTTATCGGTGTTACGGCGCATATATACACCTCCGTTACGGAGGACAGATCACGCGATCGTGAACGAGCGAATCGCTGCTCTCTACGTTTACGCTTAGGTCTTTTTCATACAATAAGATTTGCTTCATTAAGTTTAAATCATGCGTACCGTATATAGAAACTCGATAAAATGTTTCGGACAATCACGATATTTATATTCTGCATGTTTATACAGTTGACGAATCACGAATGCTTTTTAATGATATCTTTTAGAAATGATTTTGAAAATGATGACAATCTTGAAAAACTCGAGATGATATTTTTCAATTATAGAATTTTCAATAGCCATCGATATTATCTTAGATTCTTATAAAATTTTTGGGATAACATATACAAGGTTGAATACATCGAAGATACGAACTGTCGATATTGCCATCGATGTTTAAGCTTTCTACATCTTCATCGTGTCTCATACAAATCTACGATACAAGTTATCGAAAGAGTTCTTACACTTTTCTCATCTCGAGCAAAAACCGGTCCTCTGCTCGATTCGCATTCGAGAAACGGGTACGATTCGAGTTGATGGAGAAGAAGAAAAGGAGAAAGAAGGGTAAATATATATATATACTTTGATACATTGCGCTTGTGCAGAATTAAATCGGTCGGCCGTTATACTCATTCCAAAAGCATTCATGCAGTTACGTGGAATGTGATCCAGGTATAAGATGATTATGCGTTATTAGGCAACATGTTAACGATGATTAATTATTGTATGTGGAATTATATGCATATATTTATGTAGTAATATGTATGAAGAATACGAAAAAAATAGTTGACAAATTATACATTTCAATTTTTACAGGAGAATTTAAATTGGATATATCATTTTGGAATTTGTCAAGTTTTTCAAGTTTTTTGTCGATGAAAGATAGAAAAGCAATAAGAATAAATTCCAAAAATATAATTCCAAATCTGTGTCAAGGTCCCAAGATCCGATATTACAATTTAAAAATTTCACAATTCAAAATTTGAATTGAATTTCGAAGATTTGAACTTTTGCGCGATTAACGAAGAGATAGAAAGTCTGTTTATTTGCGTCGCAAATTCTCGAGAAATTTAATATAGAAACGTGGCGTGAAATAGAGAGATTAAAATTTCTTTCCTGTTTGTTACATGAGCAACTGTGCATGTGTATTTTACTTTCAACCCATTTCAAAGAGGAAATTACATTTCCGAGTATAATTCCGCGAGTCGCCTTCTAAATCGTGCAAAAAATTTATCTGCAATTACTTTATAAAAAGGATTACTTTGTAAGGATGGATTCTCCGATTATTTAATAATTAATAGTAAGTACATTTCGCGTGTTCAATAGGCGAGTGTTAGTTTCAGCATACCAATTCGGGTGCTCAACTATGCGCACGCGTTCTATGCCGGTAGTTTATTTATATTTCTATTCTCATTTATTCTGCACGAAAAGCATCGCTGCCTAAAATCCATCTCTTCTCGCGTGTATTCCATTTCGCAAAATAGCGAAATAGCTACCACGTTTGGATTACCAAATGATTTTATCGAGATTGTGCAATCATTCATAGACTTTTACAGTTTTCGCCGAGTAATTAATTCTTAATTAAACAGAGAATTAAATTTCGATTCGATCTCTGCGAGATTACTCGAGATTGTTTTCAAAAAGATTGCCATTAAACGTCGAGTCGATATAAATCATGCGTTAATCGTTCCAATCGTTATTTTCCATTTTATTCTCTCGAATAATCAAAATATATCGAATAAAAGAGCGTTCATCGCTTATCTCTTTATTATGATACATCAATTCAGCGAACTCGAATCTTGAGATGGAATAGATAGATTAGAAAATAAATGATCGATTTCGAGGTTAGAAATGAAGCGATTATATAGAAATGAATTATTGCGTTTATTTCCTTCAGAGTTTTCTGAATCATTGATTCATTCTTCTCTGGTAACAAGCGGCTATAAAATAAGAAAAAAAAAAAAAAAAAAATAAGGATCTAAGCGTGCTTAGAAAATTCCTTTATGCATAAATAAAAATAACTATGATTATTCATCGTCGTTCCATTGTAGATGATCTCTCGGAAGATCAATTTAATGCAAATTCATAACATATATTATATTAATCAGTAAAAAATGCAGCATTCAATTAAAAAAGTTTATTGGAGAGGGAAAAAAGGACCGTGCCAATGGTCACGTATACCATCCTCCACGAGTTTACAACCTGTGATCCTTGTCACGTACAACAACAAGCCAATAATGATTATTTTTGATATCTCTTATTCTCTGAGAGAGAACAAAAGAGCGAACACTATCTATTTTGAATAAACACATTCATTTGATAAAAATATATATATCTTTTATCGTAAATATATTTTGGATTTGAATAGGAAGAAAGGCAGCTTTTATTAAATTCTCTCGGTGGAACACGAGGCGGACAAAGAATAATGGAGATATACGCGGAAAGTGCAACTCGTCATTGACCCTCTCCAAGAGGCAAAACTGGTGGAGAGCTACATAGTATTACACAGTGTCGTCGGTAGCTAGGGATTTTCTCGTTGAACGAGGTCCGAAACGCACCGGCCGGCAGTGGACGTAATTCCCGGTTATTACGTTCGCGAAAGGGAAGTAAGGGACGAAAGGGAAGAAAGAAACTTGCGGCCAATTGCGGTTTGAAAAGAGCGAGATGAGGCAGGCACGCCAGGCCACTTTTCAACCGAGTCGTTAGCGGTCGAATGGTAAACCAATTCGAAACCGTGCCGAGATGCAATATTAACTTCATGCGCGATAAAGAAATGAATTCGTTGGAATTGGCTAAATGGCCGCTAGACAGTCGCCATTTCTTCGAGACGAAACAACACGCACGACCTAGTTTTCTTGGATCGTATTTTACAATAGTTTTTTCTTTCTTTCTCTCTCTTTTTTTTTTTTTGCGTCTCAAGATGTCGTAACCTCCTTAAAATTGAATTTTCATGCGTAATTTTATTACGGCCTTTCATTTCGTCATACTCTACGCGCTCTACTTTCGAGAAGCTATTACAGCCGAAGCGGAGAGGATTGATTTTTAAATCGAAATACGAAATTCGAAATTCGCACATTTGCACGCGTGAATTATGTTCTTCGTTTTAAAAGAAGAGATATTTTTTTTTTCTTCGCCTATTCTTTGCGAACGATTGATTTCACGATGATCGAAGATGATTCTTCTAGACAATATGGATTGACAATTATTATACAAATAAATTGCAAATTTTTTCAGAATCTTTCCACTTAGATCATTGTCGCAGTATTTACAAAAAAAAAATGGAGCATTTTATAAACTCGTATTTATTACCTTGAATTAATTATCGGTCATCAGTTCGTTTCATCATCAGTTTCGTCTAGTCATGTGTGGGAAGATTGACACGTACGATGAAATCAAGCGAGGAAAATCCTTTTAAAGCTATTCTTCGTCACTCGCAACCTAGTTAGACTTATTCATGAGTCCTTGGTTTGCTTGCACGTTGCAATGTTTATTCTAAGTGCATTGAACTTTGAGATTCTTATGCTCCTAGCACTCCTATAGCGTATACTCCTTTTTGCCGTGTTTAGAATTCTTCTTTCTATATATATATATATATATATATATATATATATATATATATATATATATTTCTTCTTTTTATATTCGATTTTGTACGGTTGTTCTCCTTTTTAACATTCCCGTTTTTTTTACATTTTTATATTTTGAGTGGTAGAGTAAATTATAGTCAAAATTTAGGAGGATGGAACGAAAATAAAAATGATTTATAATAATAGCGATCGTTTTAACTTTTAGATTTTTTTTTTTTCGTTATGAAGCTATTTGCGAAAATTTATGACACCGAATTCCGTACGGACGGTAGTTTTCGAGCTTGAATTCGGGTATTCGAGAAGAATCGTACGTACTCTCGTAGTCGAGATTAACTACGCATTACTCAAAACACTATTTCAAGAACGCATGTTCAGTTGACGATCTTGGCAAATGGTATGGATAAATTAGATCATGGATAACGAGGGGAAAATATTTCGTTATATATATATTATATTTTCACAATTTTACATATATATATACATATATTGTAATTACCATGGTGACACTTGCCTCGCGTGAGTCATAAGTGGTATGAGGAGAGATATATTTTTAAAAATTCCGCTAGCTACGTGTGATTATTTATGATAATTTATTACTTATTATCATAAATATATATATATATTTATTTTACTTATTTACTTTACGATTCTCGATCAGTATATAATATATATGAATATTATTGATATAATAATTAATAAAAATAAATTCATAGTATTATTTCGATATCGTGAAGATTACTTCGTAATAATTCGATTATCACTATATTCGTTTGCAAAAGTAGTAATATGAGGAAAGATATATTTTTAAAATTGCGCTAGCTACGTGTGATTATTTATGATAATTTATTACTTATTATCATATATGTATATATATTCCTTTTTCTTCGTTATTTCACTTATTTACTTTACGATGCTATCAGTATATAATATATTATTGATATAATAATTAATCAATAAAAATAAATTCATAGTACTATTTCGATATCGTGAAGATTACTGTAATAATTCGATTATCGTTAAATTCATTTGTATGATTCATTGAAACGCGTATATAACGCGTATATACATATAATCAATTTTTCTGTTTAAAACACAGAATTGTTTATAAATAAGTATACGTTTTATTTGATAAAGCGTAATCTATGTGTAAATATATCGTATATTATATATATACATATATATTATAATCAAATGATAGGATGATCATTACACGTACCTTGGTTGGTCGATCACCAAGTCAAATTATTCTTTAATATTTTTTTACATCGTCCATAGATAAAAAATATATGTGCGTTTTATCTTTCAATAATTCACGTTTCATTCGTCGCGAGTTTTAAATCGAAATTAAAATTACCCGAGTATTCGAGTAATTTCACAACATAGATATTCCAATAATAGGCTGCATTTGTTAAGAGGCATCATCGACGTACAGGCATTATTTCAAAAAATTCATTTCAATTTTTTTTCTCCCTCTCGATAATGGAAAAGAATGGAACAATGAAAAAAAAAAAATGATTCATAATATTTTCGTTTCAATTGTTTGTTAATACATTCGAGATTGATTTACAATTGATTGTATGAATTTTCATCGCGTGATAAAAATCTCGATCTTGATAATTTTTTTCATCGGTCTCTCGACGAGTTGGATAGGTCGTGTAATGGAAAACCAGCCATTCTTTTCGCGCTGTTCGTGTAAAAAACGGCCGTCTGGTAAATTGATCCGCGACTCCAATTGACGTAGGAATAACGTGTATCTTCAATTTCACTCGACGATACAGTATCCATGCGCACCGCAATTTAAACATTTTTAAATCGGATTAAATCGTAATCAAGACGATGCTTTTCATAAAAGCATTTTTTTTTTCTTCTTTTTTCTCAAAGAGGATTAAACAAATTCCTTAACATTGTTGTTGTTGTTTCTTTTTTTATATCCGCAGGAATCCGAATTTCTGGAGAAGAACACCGATTGGATCTATGAATGGAGTTCGCGTCCAGATCAAGCACCACCTAAGTATGAGAATTTAATCTTATATTTTTTAATACATAAGATCGTAAGACAAAGATAGATCTTTTTATTATATCGTGTGTAACAAGGGATTTATCGATTTTTCCTTTTTTTTTTTTTTTCCTTCACTTTAGAGACTGGAAATTCAAGCATCCTCAGGGAATGAATAAAAGAAAATCTTATAGCATTCGTACAACGAAAGTGGGAAAAATTGGATTGTTCTCAAAAGAGGTTCTTTATACTCTTGTTATCACGAATATTCTATCCGTTTTGGTTGGAGCTGGCTTGGGGTAAGAGAAACTGCTTGAAACAACAATAAATCTAAATCTTTTTCTTAAAAAAAAAAGATAATGATAACGATCAGAATGCTTTTAAAATGCTCCTGCACGGTTGTTTTAGGGTTTGGTTGTCCAGGCGGGGATCGATAACGACAAGCGTGACCATCGAGTGAAAAAAAAAAAGACACAGTACACAAAAGTCAGGATTGCTGCGCTGGAGTTTGCGAGTATACGGAGTATATAGGGTTGGTCTATTTCGAGCCGCTAGAAAGACTGAAAAGCCAAGAAAAAAAAAAAAAAAAAAAGGGTCGATCGAGCCTAACAAAACACACAACATTATTATTTCGATTACCACAATTTAATATTAGCACTTTTTATTCTATTCTTCCCTGCCCGAAAGAAACTTAACTTACGGTGTACTTATTGAACGCCGTATTATCGTGTAAGTCGTATGCAATTATATGCTTAAAAAAATGCTTTAAAAAAAAAAAAAGAAAAAAAAGAAAAAAAAAAGAAAGAAAGAGAGCAAAAAAAAAAAAAAGAAAAAAAAATAATAATATGGTTATATATATTTAGCGTTGTTGAGGAAATAAGATAATGTCCATTTTATACCATTTCTAATGCGTTTCTATCAGCAATAGCCTGTAGGTATAGCTTGGATAGTATTTATCGATAACAATTATTATTCGTTAATTCAGAAACAGAAAATAAAGATTTGAGAGAAAAAAAATATAAAGAATATTTGCGTAGATATATATATATATATACATATATATATATATATATATATATATGTATATCGTTTTGTGTATGAAAACGGTTAGGAAAATGAGAGGATGTGTAAAAAAGAAAAGAAAGAAAAAGATGAGAGAACGATTTATGCAATGTTGATCACATCTTTGTTTAGATTATTCGAATATTTCTGCTGCACTGAAATTTGTGCGAAATTGATACGAACCCAAGTGGCGTCTTCTTCACTAGTTGTTTCGTAAAGCGAAATGTGATAGAAAAGGTGGTATCTAATTAATGGAATTTCATCCTTTTATCGAATTGAAAGGAACGATCGATATGTTTTTACAACGTACATTACGATGATACGATTGTTTAAGCATGTGGTAAGTTTGATTATTCGTTCCGTTCTCATACACTTTGGATTTTATATAGTTACGATCCTAAACGAGATGTAAAAGAAGAAAAAAAAAAATATAATACAGCATAAGTGTAGTTTTATTATTATTATTATTATGATTATGATTATGATTATAATTATTATTATTAATTCGTTACCAATGAAAACACAGAACTGACAATTTGAATGCAATCACTTGTTGATTGATATTTCTTTAATCTTATGTATTTGTAATATGCGTTTTGAACAGTTGATAGCAATTTTATACAATATAAATGATTTTATATTTAACAATTTATAAGTTTTTGATAAAGGATAAAGCAGTAGAAGTGATTGAAAAACAAAAAAAAGAAAAAAGGAAAAAAGAAACAAAAAAAATATGAAATTTAAGTTAAGACATTGCAACATTATTTAATTTAATGGAACTTTTAATGGAAGGAACCGTCTATTTTTACTTTCAGTGTTTTAATAATATTTTTAAATCAATTTGAGTTTTTTTCTCGCTAAGTGAAAGATATATTGTTAATTTACAATTGTATGCGTTAAGAAAAAAGAAAGTTATGTTCTTTTTCACAGAATTATATACGAGTTGCTTTTTCTAATGGCACAATGTGTGATTTGTATTTGAATTATAACACAAAATAAAAGACTCAATATTGATTGCATCAAGTTGACAATTTTCTAAAATTTATCGCGTTTTTCGCATAAAATATAATAAATAATATACAAATAAAGTATGTTCTGTATATTAAAAAATGCGTATTCTATGTAAGTAAGAATTAGAAATGTGTATATATATACATATATATATATTTTTTTTATATTTTAACTCTATATATATTATGCGCGCAAATTCTCGCTTTTGAAAAATTTCAAAAATGTGAAGTTAAACACGCATGATCATATATCATTTCTTGCATATTCTATATTCGTCGAAACACGTAATTGACTATCTCCACTCGTTAGGGTTATTCAAATCAACCCTACAAGATGTTGCACCAACCGAAAAAATAGGAATTCCCTCGCCGAAAAAATGAATGTCCAGAAAAAAATCTTTAATCTCTCACAACTTCGCACGAAGTTCGCAACAAAAAGTTTATAAACAGCCATTAACACAACAGATCGAAACAAATTGGTTTTTCCTTCCAAGGATGACTGATAATAACGATAATGCGAGCATCACTGAGAAAAGTATAAAGATCTTTATTAGAATTTTCCCCTTCGAGAGATTCTGTGAATCGTGCGCAAAAATCGACATGAATCGCAAGGTAAATTTTGATATTTTTCTCGTCCAAGTCCATTTCTTCTCTTTCTCTCTTCATTTTTTATATTGAAAACGGATAATTTTGTTTTTTGTGTTATTTAGAAGATTTTCATACGGTATCTACAAGAAATGCAACCGAATAGAATAGCTATACCAAAAAAACCATCTTACTGGTGTTTTCAAGCGGATGAAATTTTTTATAACTGTTCACAAGAAGAAGTGTACCGCGTTACGAGCGAGGATCTTGTACCAAAGTAAGGAAAAGAAATATATTTTCCCTCCTTTGATCGATGCTGTTCGAAACTTTGTTTTAAAAAAGGAAAAGCAAGGTTTCGAATGGTATGGAATAATGGATACCGATAATGGAAATGTAAATATGATATTGATATAATCGAGGAATCGATTAATTTAAGAATTTTAGATGGTGTGAATTGTATTTTAATCGGCTACGGGCAAACAGGTTCTGGGAAGAGCTTTACTATGAGCGGTCTCCGAAACAACTGGGAAGTACGATTATGCGGGATATATTATCAATTTTAAGTTTTTATATTGCAAAGACAGCGATTACATCCTTTTTCTCAGCACAGAGGCCTGGTCCCGCGACTTTTGACCCAAATGTTTGCTGAAAAGGCGAAACGAAAAAAAGTCAGCAAAATAGAATACTGTATCAGCTTTATTGAGATTTTTGGAAAAGAAACGAAAGATTTGTTACTCTCTAATACGGATAATAACAAAGTGAAGATAAACGAGCGAGAACCGTTCAAGGTATTGTGAAATATTGAAAGAGAAAGAAAAGATTAAGGAAGGATATTCGATGAGTATTTCATAGTCAGAGAAATTGTAGGAAATCTCCGTGATACCTGTGAACGATGAAAACGAATGTCTGAAAAAACTCTTTGAAGGAGAAATTAGGAGATCGATTGCAATAGGATCGACTTATCCAGCCTCTCATTTATCCATGTCTGTGATTACTTTTCACGTATCTAATCTCAGTTTAATAACATCATGGGGTATTGTAACGACAGCCAAAGTAATTACTCGTTATATTATATTTGTATCTCTACGAGTTTCTTAAAGCGTGAAATTGGAGATAATAAGAATTAATTGGTTTTGTTTTTCTCTTTATTAATTAAAAAATTTAATTAACATGTTAGATACATATTGTGGAAACAGCTGGTACAGGAACAGTAGGAAAGAATAATTGCTGGAAAACAGCGGCAGATATTGGTATGGCGAATTTAATGAAAACTCAGCTGGAGCAATTCTTTTCACATATAGAAAGTCCAGCCACTATTAATATATCACGCTCCAATAATTTGTTCAAGATTTTAGGAAATGCTTTTTCAGTTTCATCTATAATTCGGTTATTAAAAGGAAATTCATGATTGTATAACAGAATTTAAATTGTGTAAATTTATCATAATATGACTCATAATGTGATTGTAACAGGTTTATATCTCATATTCGAATCACGGAAGAGGATCTCGACATCACACTATCAACTTTACGACTAACCGTAAATATTGCAAAGTTAAAACCAATCAGGATAAAAAAAGATGTTAAATATGAAACGGATTTGATTATATATAAACTTCAGAACGAAGTTAATGTTTTGAAGAAGGAGCTGATGTTGAACAATTTGATTTTAAATCAAGAAGCGCTGATGAATATTTCCAAGGCTCGGATGGAACAAATTAACCGGAGTATATTAAGTTTTTTAAACGACAAGATTTCGGACTTCACGCTGTTTAGTATGTCCCAGGCCCAAGTATTGTTAAAGTGTATCAAGGATTTATATAACAGGTTGCATAATCTGTGTTATGTATAGGATAGTTTTTTTTAGATTCAATTTCTAAATAAATGAATCGTTAGATTAACCGCCAAGGAAGTTGAAGTTGAAAAATTAAAAGAGACGTATGAAAATTTAATCAAAATCGTGCCGGAAGTTAGTTCAACAGGAACTTTACCCAAGGTATTATCGATTCAATATTTACATTTTTTTTAATAAAATTGATAAATTTTAAATCGTTATATTTTTATTTTGAATAAAAAAAAAAATGCTAGAAAATTCAATTATCCACCGATGAAATCAATGACCGGACACAAATTAAGAGTCCTTTCGTAAAGTCCGTTGATTATATGGAAGAAGATGAAAAAGAAATGGAAAAAGAAGTTGGAACTTTAAAGATACCTAGTAGATTAATATTTCTATTTAATTATTGAATATTAATTATATTGAATGAATTAATGAATAAATTTATTTCGTTCAATAGCGGAAGGTGTAACTATAGGTCCGTTTGCGAAAGATATTATTGTTGAAAGTTTAAAACCGAAAGAAATAACGAAAATTAATATCGAGAAAATTGATACCCAGAATTTACACACGGTTAGACTATTTTTATTTGATTATATTTTTCTTAAAAATTTTTCATATATTACTGATTTATCATGCATTAATAAAGGTTCGACAATTGTTTTATACTTTCATAAAAGAGAATATAGAATATGCAAAAATTAAGGACAAATTTGTTAGAAACGAGAAGACTTTTGCTATAGTTCGACAAAAATTTATAGATACAATTGATAGTTATTTCCAGGTGCATTGCAATTTTATTATTTTTTTTATTATTTAACAAATTAATATTTATAACGAAATTTTATTTAGAATTTTTCTTAATCTTTTTAAATTTGCTCCTTCCTAGTCAAAAAGAAGTGTAGATGAAGCCCGTGATAAATTAAACAAATACAGACAAATTCGACAAGTTTTAGAATTAGAAGATTCAGAAAAAAAAGATCATATATCTGAAATTGAAAGAACAATTGAACAAAATCTTTTATGTTACGAAAAAGTATCGGTTAATTTAGAAGAAGAGGTTAATCAGATACAAAATGAAATTAACATGTTATCAAGTCAACGCATTGAAATGAAGTTAAAGCTAGAATGCGGTTTTCGAAAATATTGTAAACAAAAGAATATTTTATTGCATTGTACTGAAAAATTGATAAAAATATTGTTGGAACCTGAAGTAGATAATCTGAAAATGATTCAATATAAGTTCAATAAGTTTCAACGAATGATGTTGCGCAAAACACAAGTAAATATTACTTTAATTTTAAATAGTTTGAATTTTAAAATTTTAAAATTTTTTAATCTTGCTTTCTCTTTTATATTAGGAATTAGAAAGAACAAAAAAAGTACGATTTGATAAAGGAATATGCAATAGTGCTAATACATAGCTAACGAAAATATTATCTTCTTAGCAATAAATATTAATATTTAGTATACAAATAAAAGCATTTTTGAATAATTTTAAATTGTATTTTGTAATTTAAACGCGAGAAATTATCATTAATATGAACGGAAGTTATATATAGACGAATAAAGTAAATAATAAAAGAGACAGAAATAGGGGAAGCAAAATATTAAAATCAACGCCATCTTTAGAGTGTCGCGAATCAAACGGAAAGAACGGAAAATAATCGGAGAAAGATAGAAATAGAATAATAATGGACTGTTAACGTCATCTTTTGAGTGTCTTCGAAAATAGAAACATTTTTCTGAAAATATTCAAAAGATGGTACTAACAGTCAATTCTTATTCTAGTTTATCTTTCTATTAAAGGAAAATATTTTATTCGAGAGATGGCGCTAAGAGTCAATTCTTATACTATCTTTCTCTTGTTATTTTTTATTTTTTCTTTTTATTTCATTTGCATCTAAAGATAACATTGATTTCAATATTTTTATACTATCTCTATTATTTTTTCATTATTTGCTCTCTTTGTCTATACTTGTTCTACGATTTGTTTATCCATTCAAAAAGCTTCGATAATTTTATTATCTTTTTTCTCTATTCTATTGAATATAAAATCAGATCTTATTTTAATATTAATATTTAGAATAATAAAATTATTAATATAAAATTAAGATTTATTTTATATACTAGTCTAGTATTTCTGCTCTTTTTTTCTGACGTTAAATAAAATTATTATTATTATTATTATTATTATTATTATATATATAGCTTTATAAAACATGAAATAGAAATTGGACATTAGATTTATTCTGTATTCTCATTTGTCGATTTATTTTCAGCTAACGATCAAAGTTCAGAATATTTTATCTTGTATTGTATATAGAAATACTGCGAATATTCCGACAGATGTCTCCAATTCAATTTATACTTGCGTTGTAGATCAGCGCAATTACAATTTATTTAGCTTTCTACTGACATTCGATGTTGAAATCATAATAAATAAATCGTGAAATCGTGATACTTGTTATTTCATGTTACGTTTTATAATTCAATATCAAAGAATTCAGTGTTATTTTAAATATAAAAATCTAATTATTGGTGTGTTTTTTGGTGAAATAACAAATGTAATTTATTAAAAATAAAAATTTTATTGTATCATGTCGACATTAAATAAATATACTTGTCAACTATCTTCGGAGGAGAAGATATATTTGGCGGCTAATTTAAATGAAACTGATGAAATTAGACCAATTAAAATTGCTGAAATAAGACAATGGATAATACAAAATAACGACTTACATGCGCCTACAGGTTCGAAATTTATTCTAAATTTAAATATAATTTGATTATCTTATATTTCAATTAAAAAAATTGTATTATATACGTGTATATTATATTTTATATTTTCATAGATGATTTTTTCATTCTTCGTTTCTTAAGAGCATGCAAATTTAATGTTGAGAAAACAAAATCTAAACTTTGGAATTATTATAAGCAGAGAGCAAATCTTCCTGAATGGTATAGTAACAGGAATCCTTTTTTACCAGAGTTACAAGAACTGTTTGATTTAGGGTAATATTTACAAAAATTTACAAAAAAAATATTTACAAAAAAATATTTTATATATTTTTAAAATAATAATAATATTTATAAATTTGATATATTATTTTTTATAGTATTAATTTTTACAAATATTTTTACATATATTTATGAATACTCAATACCATTATTTGTTATCATGTTCAATAATTTATTATCTTTTCGAACTTATAAGATTGCATTTAATACCGATATCATATTTACATTTGATAAAATATATTTTGTAATTGACTATTATTTTTAATTCAGTAAATCAATTATAATTAATTATAATAAAAGAGAAAATTGTTTTTTTAAATCTGATTTTCCAGGGTGTTTTTACCTTTGAGAAAATTAGATAACCAAGGCAGAATGATTGTGATAATACGCGTAGCTGCGCATTCTCCCAGTAGGCATAAAATGTCAGATATGTTGAAGGTTTGAATAATAATTAACTCTTTGAATAACAAAAAACTTTCAATAATATTAACTGAACTATGTAATTGAAAAAAATAAGCAATATAATTATTTTTTAAAATTCGTTCTCGCAATATAATCTTAACTTTGTGTACAAGAAATAAAAAATTGTTGTTATATAAATAAAAAGATTTTTTTTTTCGTATCAGGCTTCATTAATGATTTTGGATGTAGCATTACGAGATCACGAGTCAGTAACAATATATGGTGTAACGAGTATCTTGGATTTAGACAATATTACATATGAGCATGTTCTCCAATTACCACCGAATGTTATTAGAAATTTAGTTCATGCATGGCAGGGTTGTTATCCTGTTAGAATTTATTCGTTGGACTTTATTAATGCTCACAGATTCGTGAATACAGTATTAAACATTTTTAGAAGTTTTATGAATAAAAAATTGAAACAGAGAGTTCATGTTCATTCACGCGATAAATTAAAGTTACACGAAACTTTGCCGAAGAATATATTGCCAAAAGAATATGGTGGTACGAATGGAACGATAAAAGAATTAAGTGGTATATTTTTTTACTTTGAATAATCTTGCTAAAGTGAATGCAAATTGTGTCACTGTAATTATGTTTCAGAGTATTGGAAGCATGTTGTTGAAGAGAATCAAGAGTGGTTCATCGAGGAAGAAAAATACAAATTAACGTTGATTAAATAATAATTAAAATAGATTGGAATTAATTTACAGCAATGAAGGATTGCATATGCAATTGTTGGAATAGTTAATAGCGAAATACAAGATAGACACCGAAATATTTTTTTATTTTTTGTAAATATTTTTTATACAGAAAATAGAATGGAAAATGGAAATATAAACTGCATTCTGTGTGTTCTTTCTTTTTTTTTTTTTTTTTTTTTATAAATCATTTTTATGTATTCTCCGTATAAGAGAATCAAATCGCCCGTTAAAAATATCGATAATATATAAAATATAATTCATATGCTACAATATGGTACATATTTTATGTCTTAAAATCGAATTGCATACTAGCGCATATTAATTATTCTAATTATATCGGTCAATGTTGATCTTTATACAAAATATTACGGTTACACATTAAACGTATTTCCATTTTACTTTTATATATCATTTCTTCGTTTTCCGCTTTGTTTAATCGCATCGATTCTCATCACGTTACAAGATAAATAAAACATACATTTAAGTCATGGGCAAGTAGGACTCTCCTACATCTAATTCACTACTCATTAACTTAACCAGTTACTACTCACAATCCCATTTACAATTTACGAGGGCACGTTGTATCGGATATAAGTAAAAATCGTCTCGTTCATCGCCAAGTATACTGTACAGTGTTCTCGTAGGTCAATTTAAACGAGACGATGAATACTTCTTGTAAATATCCTTGGTAAAATGCATCCTTAAAGATACATATTATATTACAGATGTTGCACTAAATAAAAAAAAGAAGAGATAAAAGGAAAAAAGTCCCTAAGGATTAAACACACTTTAAACACACATTCATTCTTTCATACAATTTTTACATTCAAGGGATATTAATAAGCGCATAAGGAGCATCATATCTGAAAATTTATGCACGGAGGCCGCAACGAGATCGTCTCGAGAAAGCTGTTAAAGCGATCGTTTTCCGCTTTAAGTTTCCAACAATGGTTGACCATGATTGTTCCAGCCGAACCAACATGTTTTTAATTTGTTTTATTTTTTTCACGTAGCGATAACGATTTTCAAACGCCTGGATAAAGCGTATTTGAATCTACCCGCGCTTAAATTTGAGCACCAATATGCTTATCGTAAGGAACAGGATTATCCAACTGATGGTTGAAATAAAACCTAAATAAACGTCCATTTCTCCCATATCCCAACCTCGTGTCAACATAGCACGCAGTGCTGTCGTGGCCATTGTTAAAGGAAGACCTTGCGATATACGTCGCAAAAACGATGGCATACCTTCTATTGGCCAAATCACACCTACAATTCAATAAGTAAATAATAAATAATTAACGTATAATGTAAATAAAACATCACAATATTTTTTAAGACAAGAAATAAGATAATTTGGTTTGAAGAAAACATTTTGTTATATCATTAATCGTATTTTCTTGGTCCGAATTTATTTTGTGAATTGTATTCTCAATTTATAATATACGTACCACTTAATAAAAGTGTAGGATAGAAACTACCCAAAGCAAGCTGAATTGCATTTCTTTCAAGTTCGCAAATTGCTGAAATTACAAACCCTGAAAGCAATAAGAAGAATATGAAGAATAATTTATCTTTTCCATAATTATAAGTAAATATTGTTGTATAATTTTAATTAACATTAAATATTATTTTTATTATAGTTAGAAATTACTCATGAAAGATTATAATTTAAACTTACCGAAGCACATGCCACAAAGACCTTGAAGAATTGTCAGTACAATTACCCAACCGACTTGTCCCTGACACTCGACAGTGAAGGCAACAAGCATGACGATTAGAACCAATGCAGTTTGACCGCACATCACTACAAATTGGGTAATCACATGAGAAAAAATGATTTCTGCGGGTAAAACACCAGCTACCCAGCTTCTATCTAGAAGACCTTCCATTCTTTCGATGATTAGAATGGAAGAAGTGAGAGCTACAGCCAAGAAAAAGACAATGCTGCAAGAAAAATATATTTCTAAATATCTTCTGAGTCATTTTTCTGAATTCTATAATCGATATAATCTAATAAATTGATTTTCATTTACGTTAAAATTACTCCAGGTGCCACGAAATCGGTGAAACTAGGTTCCTGAGTACCATAAATTGGATCTTTAAATTGAATTGGTATATCAGCTAATTTTTCATTTTGATCACAAGATTTTAAAAGATCTTTGGCGAAATCCCTGTATGAATATTGGATATCTCTGACTAATATCAACCCTACTTGTTGATCTATAATAAATAATAACAAATATATATAATAATTAGTTATATTTTAACATTTGGAGAAATATAATATTATAATAACTTGAATCTATAAACTTACTGGACATATCTAGCCAAACTCTAAGTTCACTTTGATCTAAGGTTTCTTCGTCAGCTTCTCTTCCTAAGGCCATTCTTGCAACAAGAGCATCCGTGAAATTCTCTGTAAAATACAGAGTTCCCCAAACATTTCCTTCTTTCACTGCATTTATAGCCGTATCAAGATCCCAATAATAGTGCTAAAATATAGATGTCTTTTTTAATAACTATATTAGAATCAGAATCATTTTTAGAAACCAATAATCTTACCTTTTCTATTAAGTCTGAGTTTAAAAAACTAAGATATCGACAACTAAGCAATGATAAGTTGCAACCATCTAATATCGGACAACTCGAATTTCCAATAGGAATTTCACGATTAACTATCGCCATTTTTAAATCTGTTGGATCTTTACCAATCGCCAAACAGAATAGAACTACTTGCATTACTGGGAGTGCAAAAACGAACAGTAACACCCTATAATAAAAAAAAAATTATTATTTTCATTTAATAAGAAATTTATAATATTATTTTTATTGCATTTAATGGATAGAAAACTTACCCCACGTTCCTATACATACGTAAAAAGTTTTTTTGCAACAAAGCTTTCATTCTACCATTGATTAATATTTTGTACCAGTCAGAAAACTTATTAGAAGAATTCCAATTCCTCACTTTTTTCCCACCGGATAGCGGTTTTCCATTCATCTGTTCCACAAAAAATAAACAAACTTACGATATGTATCATAAGACTATTTATTTATTTATTGAAAAAATTATACGCTGATTAAAATAGCTTTTCACACATATGATAATAGGTTTCTCACATGTGAAAATTTTTTAAATATATTCTTACATCATAATGGTTTCCAAGATCATTCGTTGAATCATGAATGAGAACCTCTTTGCTCGGGGAAAAGTTTAAGCCAACAACGCCTGATTCTTCTGTTACGTATACTGGTTCACTTTTTTTATTCCAGTTCAGAGATGCCTGCAATGGTAATATGATTGAAATTAATTCTTTGTATCTATTTTATTTAATATTTTTATAATTCTGATCTATGATTTTTTGATTAAGTTGATATAATTCATATATAATTTATATCAACTTAGTCAAATATATCCTTAAATAATTATATAATTATAATTAATCATGTATCCTATAATGAAATATATCTTTTGCATTGTGTAAGTTTAGTTATTTTTAAATCTATTTATTTTTGGATTCATTATTATTTTATTATTACTTATTCCAATAATTTATTTTTTTTCTAAATTTAGTTTTTCTCCTTACCAAGTTAATATTATTCGAGATATTCATAGTTACTGGTTGTTGAGTAACTTGCACTTCTTGCCGCGATAATTTTAGAAAAACATCTTCCAAAGATGTACAATTGTACATTGTTAAAAGAGTCCTGGGAGATTCTTCAGCTAATAATCGACCAGTCCTCATCAAACCAATCTGTCAGCGAAAGATTAAAAAAAAATCTATTAGAAATCAAATAACATTACATAACAAACAATTACATAAATTTGTAATTTAAATAAAATATTTATTTCTCAAATTTTCTCTCTTCAATTTCCACGAATAACTCTTTTTGATCTCTCTCTTTTTTTTTCATCTAAATGTGTAACACACAGTTGTTGAAAAGAAATATATGTTGCACAATTTTAATACGCGATCATTATTGTAATTGAACAATTTTGTTTAGTGATGATGATGATCGCATCGTTGTATTACATTTCCCACCGATATTGTACCCCGAATATTTTTATTACATATCAACGATGCCATTGCATAATACTCTACGTACTGTGTGCGCTTGTCGAGCCTCCTCGATGTAATGAGTGGTTATGATTACGGTCTTGTTACCATCCTTCGTGATTTGGACCAAATGGTTCCAAATGCTGCAACGGAAAAAGTATTATTAATCTTACGAATACCAATAATATATATGTATTATAAAAAAAAGATCATCGATTTTAAGAGCTCATTTGAAGATTTTAAATTAATTTCTACGAGAATCTATCCATTCTTTTGCCCATAAAATTCTTTTTATGAATTTTAATTATTTTATCAATGAAGATTTACTTCAAAAATATTAAAAAAAAAAATATTCTGATACGATTCAAAATCATTATCTTCGATACTCTTTTTTTTTTTTTTTTTAGAAGAATATTTTAACACGTAAGGAAAACTAATTTTTCGATTAGTCAAGCTACATTCTATGAGAAATCCCGGAAGCGGAGGATCATTACACACGGACGCCTGAATTTCGAGAAACTGGCATGTCTTAAATACCGATGATCGCGAGTATTCGCCATGATCCAAGGAAGTCCATTCGCTTTACAGCAGTCATAATCGCCTCTCAAACTTTCTAGCGGCTAATTAACTCTCTTTGTCGTTTGTCATTCTTTTGAAAAAAAAAAAAAAAAAAAAAAGAAGAACGGATGTACCGGATGGAACTATCGGGGGGATCTGGTTAAATAAAATTTGTTTACAGAGCAGTTGAGAATCTTAATTTTTAAACGAGATGTGACATCTGACTTGGAATAGAACGTGAAAGATTTCACGAGAATCTTGATCGAACTTTCTGAAAGAATTTGTGCAAACAAGAAAGATAATAAATCGGTGTCGATGGAAATTTTAACCCAAGTTTACTTTCGATCTTGAATACGTCGTTTAAAAATTTTCAATATTAAAATGGAAAATTTTATCGAAGAGATTTCAATTACTACTCAATTTACGATCTATCTATCTATTTAATCGTTCTTACACGAACATTCATACGGGATAAAATTTTTTTTTTAAATCACGAAGGACTCGAGATAAATTAAGAAAATAAAAAATATTCACCAAGGTCTATCTTAATCGGAGGACGATAAACGTTTGCATCCTTATTTAATTCTAAAATAAAATTCATTGTGAATCAGTTCTCACAATTTCACAATAATTTACAACCTGGTATAAATTCAAGGAAATTTTATTCAAGAAGAATTTATTGAGGGTCGTAAACAATATATCGATATTAATATTAATATTAATCATTTCCACGGGAATTGATATTATTCCACATTCCTAGTTACGATAATTGGAATCTGACACCCGTATTTCACAACACAAATGAAATTCTCTTGGTCTCTCGGCGAAACCATTTCTCTATTTTTTTTTTTTTTTTAATGCTTTCGAACTCTTTTTATTGCCACACTCGGTGACTTCTTCTCGGTTGAAACACCGTGAATTTTTCTTCATCAAGAATCTTCATTGAATGCGAAATAAAAAGCGTAAATCCATTATTCGATATAAGCGTTTTGTAATTAAGGATAATCTTCGTTTATACGTTCCAATCGAGTTAGGAAACGTGGGTTATTTAAAGACGTTTTAAAACGTATAGTTTAGGAAAATTGCATGGAAATTGCATTCCAGAGAGCAGGCGTTAATTTTTCCTCTCGCAATTGGTTGGAAACAAAAGATCGTTTAGAGTCTGCGTTCAGTCACCTTTACTCCTAATTTTTCCTTCTCCTCTCTTTGAGCTTGGGTAAATGATACTTTCACTTAAAAGTGAATCTTCAAAAGCACGATGTATCCCCGCAACATTCATTTGTTACGCGCCAATTTATTTCTGTTATTCTATTTTTTTTTTTACACACAATTTTTTCCCCTCTTTCGTTTTTGATTTAGCCTTGGAAGGTTTTTAACCTCTTATGCGTATCTTTGGAGAGTTTCAGCCGGAGAACAGGTTTTGCTTATAAATCGCGTGATTCTAATCATTATTACATTAGCTCAAGATATTTTAGAAAAATATTGCCATGAAAATTTGACGAAAAACAAAAAAAAATGAATAATTCATCAGATCAAAATGTATAAAAAATATTCGCCAGATAAGAAAAATTAATCCTCATTGGGAGAAACCGGTTTCTCAGTGAATATTTTTAGACAGACGATTTCAAATCTAATAAAAATTATGGATAAGGGCAAACCTATTTCAAACGATGACTATATACTTTTCGTATATACTCACTCTGACGCCATCGCGAACCTTACCTTTGTCGCAAAAGAGGATCCACACCCACTGTTGGCTCGTCGAGAATCAACAGTTCTGGATCGTGCATCAGGGCAACGGCGAACGACACTCGTCGCTGTTGGCCACCGCTGCAAAAAATAATAATTTAGTTATTGTGTGAAAGTCGTACGATTTTTCTTTATTTTTCTTTATTTATTTATTTTTCAAGAAGAAAAGAAGAATTCATTCGTCCATACATCGATCGAAATTAATTTTACCTAAGATTCTTCACTAATCGATTCTGACTGGGCAGATCGAGGAATTTCAACAGGAATTGAAGTCTTTCCATGATTTCGGCGGTATCCATTTCGAATATCCATCCGAAGTATATCATGGTTTCCTTTATGCTGAATTCCCCGTAGAGGGCGATTTCCTGCGGCATGTAACCGACCCTCCTTCCGGGAACTCCGGATCCTTTGGTGCCTGGCTTTCCACCGAGTACCCAGATCTCGCCGGCGTTCAATTTCCTTCGTCCAACGATGCATGAGAGCAGGGTGGTTTTACCGCAACCGCTTGCACCGAGAAGCCCGTAACTAATTCAAGAGAAAAAAGATCAGAATAAGAGAGAGAACATGTTGTAATCGAGAGAAAAGAAAACAACGATCGAACCGTGGAATTGAATTCGCGATTTCCGATTAGAAGTTATAATCATTTCTCGTGGTTATTGCTATATACGTATTTCTCAAGAAATCAAGCAACTATCTAATTACCGTATGAATATATTTCGATTAGAATTCTATGAATAATCGTGAGTTATTAACCGATAGATTCCTGTAGATAAATGTAGCGATCAATCGTTTCACGTTTTTCCTCGTTTATTCGTTATTATTTCGAATCGTCCGAGTATTCGGGCACGTTCGGGAAAGATCGGATAGATTCGGGCGTACATCGAACAGCATTGGCTGTACGATATTTTCGCATATATATTCCGAGTCTATCCAAATGCTTCGAGCACATTTGCCCTTTTTCCCATTTAATCGCGATTTCCCGTGCAATCGTAATCGTGCGATCGCGCGCTTGTTACGTACTCTTTTGGCATAAAATCCATGATGTTCGTAATAGTATAACCGACATAATGGGCCGTGTGCGTAATAAAATTACACAACGGGGGGGATAACGGTGTTTCGCGAATTCGTATTATCCCGGAAACTTTGAACTCGAATAGAAACCGCCGCGTTTCCGTATATCGAAATGGGAATAATCGCTCGAGCGGAACCGATTCCACGGTGAATCGCGCGTAACAGAGCACGGTTGTTGAGAAGCGTAGAAATATTGGCCAGAGATCGTCGTCACGTTCGGTCGATCCCTCTTTACCCGTTGCTTTCTAAGAAAGCCACCTTTCGTTTAAGCCCTAAGCGATTTATTATCCTTCGCCGTTTAAACTCTCCTGTATCTCCCGTACGGAACAACAACAGTAATCTATTTTATTCGTTTTATAAAATTAATCGATAACTATCTATTACAGATTTATAAGTTTAAGTAACAGGAAGTATTTAGAATCGATTTCATCAGAACGGAATAATTAAACTTAAGTCAAGGATTACCAGTTTCAGATATTTTTTTTGTTTATAACAGAAATAAATAATTCAATCTTGCGTCAAATATTAATAAAGTAATCAACTACGACTTTTTATAATTTTTACAATTTATAATTTTATTACGGATAATTCTTTAATAAATCCGTAATCTCCGTTCCCCTCCCCCCGACGCTTTCACCGAGAATTCTAATCGATGATCACGAGAATAAAGACAGATCTCATTGTTCCGCTGAAATTACACGCCGATATTATCGGATGCATAAAGATATATAATTCGGTGAAAGTTAGAGACAGATTCGAAGCAGATTTTTTAACGATAACACTTACATGGATCCTTTAGCAACCGTCATGTTGAGATTTTGAAGGATGTGGTTCGGATTTCTCGAGCTTCCATAAGTTTTGAACGCGTTCCTCACGCAAACCGCCTGCTGCCGATTCCACGCTGTGTTGTTCAATCCTGGCGTTACCGAGCTCGGTATGTTCAACGATGTTTCCGAATTGTTCTGCATGATGTTGCCGCTCGCCAGATTACAGTCACTTCTCACAGTCTCGTCGCTGGGAAAAGAGAAGCTATTTCATCGTAATCATCGTTACTTACTAAATATACATATATTTTGTTACATTTTTTTTTATCGCGTTAAAAGCGGCCCGAGTGCGCAAAAAGGCACGTAACCAGCGTGAAAAAAGTATGCATGTCAAAGAATACCGCGGCGCGCCAATCACTGAAGCGCTCGTGACGCAAAACAAGCTAATTGAGAATAATAAATGAAACACCGAATTGTTAGCTTATGCGGTGACGTTCATTCCTTCGATTTCCGAGTAAATTATTATACACAAGGGTCCAAAGTTTCTGGAAGGTATTTTTTTTTCAAGTTTCCATGAATTTTCATTTTTCTGTATTCGCCTTGGACGAGGGAATGGTAATTCGAAAAAGATACGAATCGTTGTTGATCGAAATATCGGAGAGCAGGGTTTAAGCCGCAACGATTACGAAAAATTTAGAATCGATTTGCAATCGAGTCACGAACGAAACAGGGTCGAGTCACGGTCAAGTAAGAAAGACGCTACTTTGGACTACTTTTGATTTAACGGATCGTCCATTTTCGTTCGAGGGAACAATCCGCAAACCAGTCGACCCTCGTTTCTTTCACAGTTGTTGCGTACAGGTGAATCACTGCTGTGTCAATCTCGCTCGCGTGCACTTTAATCCTTCGCCGAATTATATATATATATATTCATAACATCCTTTTTCTTCTAGATTCACTTAACAAGATCGGATAAATATTTTTCTCGTAACGAAACGTCAGATCAGAGAGACCATTTGACGTTTCATTCATCGTTAACATTATTATTTGCTCATTACACGTCACGTAATATTAATCCAATAACTTGTACACGGCTTTTGCTCGTTAATTTTCATGAAACAAATTTTTTTCGTATTTTATATAAGAATGATTACGCTCTGCGTTTGCATTATATTTTTATTCGCGATACTTTTGCGTTAATCGAACATCTGAACAATGGCAAAAATGAAATGGATTGGCAAACGATCGAGACGAAACACTGAATCGGGCGGATAAAATAAACAGAAACAGCTGGCGGGGCCCTAAAATCAAAGCCTCGGTTAGGTTACGTGTGTGGCGACGGACTTCGTCCAGCCAGGATCGTTTAGAAAGAGGGAACGTGGTTGCTTACGTAAGAAAACGGCTTTCTTTTCGCTCGCCGGTTCATTGGGCAACGCGTATCGACGTATCTGTTCACCGGTTGTCGGTTGAGGCCGATATTACGCCGTTTGCACCGGCCAAAAGTGCGTACAACACGTTTTCCAAGAAATATTATATCGCTGCTCCAAGGCCGTGCAAATATTCTCCCCCGCTTATTGTTTTCTCTCTCGATTTCGATCCCAATAACCCTTTTCCGATTCCAAATTCGTCCTCCTTTACCCGATTATTCCTCACAATCTTTTTTATCCCCGATTAAAGTTTGATCTCGTGAGAAATAGCACGTTAAAGAGGTAGAAAAAAGTGGAATACTTATTGACAGAAGATTAAAAATTCCCTGATGCGAAAATAATGGATGCAAAAAACATAACCGTACTATTTTGTTGAATAAAACGTAACATAGTTGCGTCCACGAGGCGCGCGTAAATAAGAATGGAAGGGTAGATATGGCGAAAGAAAGAAAAATTTGTTTACTCGCGCGAATATTTACGATCGAGGGAACAACGAAGCAAGATGGCAGCATCTTGTTACGTAATGAGGATTCAGTGGCGGGCCACAACGTCTGAGGCATCGTCGAAAAGCGATACGGATCGGGGGAAAAGGTCAATCCGTTTCAATCGCGAATAAATCTTCTGGAAGCGGTTTCCTCTGTCGTCTGTGCCGAGTCTCCCGCCATGCTTGAATTACGGTATGCGCTCGTAGAATGCACGTGTCTCTAAATGAGGAAAAGCCAACAAACCGTGTTTCGTAACGTGTTCGTTTCGAAGCGAGCAGATATATCGGAAGAAGAAAGCAACGGCTTGCCGCCCGAAGACGCTTCTGCGGTTCTCGGTAGCTTATCTCTTTCCGCGATCGCGAATTATCGGCAAGTGTTGCGTTAATCCATCCGGCATTCTAACGGATCGTGCAACTTATAACTTCCTTTTGCTCCACCAACTATGATTGATCGCTGGAGGATGCTGGAAGAAAGGAATCGGCGCGAAGACGCTTCGTCATTCATTGTGACGAATGATAATTTAATCCTCGTGAAGCCTATATTATACTCCCACGGCTTTAGCGTTATTATCAATATCACAGGTCATTATCTGTGTGGTGAACACGAGAAGGAAATATCTTTGGAATTTTTGGACAAGTGAGAACAAAAAGTTAAAAGAGATGTGAAAGTAAAGAGAAAGAAAAATGTACGTATCCTGGAATATGGAGCAGCGGCTCGAATCTTGAATTTATATTTTTTCTCTCGCTTTTAATATTCAAATACAGATTAGAGAGAAAAAACAAAAACATCCATTGCGAATTTATGATTTATAATTTAACTTGCGAAACTTGCGTTTTATATTCAACCATGAATATTGGATACGAAATGAAAAGAAAAAAAAGAAGAGGATATATAAATACTGGAGAACGTAAAGATTATAGAAATTTAGAAATCTTAAATTCCATTCGTGAAAAAAAAAAGAAAGAAAGAAAGAAAGATTCTACGAATATTCGATCGAAATCTCATAGAATCGTGTCACACGATTTCTTTCCGTTCCTGGATAATTTTACGTGTCACGATGCGCATGATTCCGTTGCGAATTATCGTTGCAAATTTTCAAGACGTCGAGATGCAACTTTATTATCCTCCATTACCGCGTTCGGTTGTACATTCGATTGTAATCGTACAGGTACACGCTCGAGCGCTTTCGACATTTCACGTAACTTCCTTCGAGACTAGGGGAAGTCGACTTATCGAGAGAGAAACAGTTATCGACTCGTGTACAGAGCGTACACGTTCGGATACGTTCGTGTAACAATTTGAACCACGTCGCAACTATATGCATATACATATATATATTTATATACAGCCGCGTGATAATTAGCGGGAAGAGTAACGCGGCTCTCTCATAAATTAAATAGAAAGGGGAAAATGTTTATGCGGATGAAGGGAAAAGAAGAAAGAAGAAAAAAAAAAGAAAAGAAAAGAAAAGAAAAAATATTACTTCGTGACGTAAAGAAATTTACAACGCGTTGTTATTCAATTTCTACGCAAAGGATTAAGCAACGCGATAAACATCGAACCTTCTGCTAATTTTATTCTTGCCTCAATGTGTTTCGACGTATTGCTCGATTACGAGCCTCGTTCGGAATTTCAATGAGCATCAAGCGATAAATTTCACTTTGTCCAATGATTAATACTTTAATTTTGAGATTGAAGGATGGAAAAAATGGTCGATTCTTTTTTTTTTTTCTTCTTTTTTTTTTTCGAGGAAACGGTTTTTCATGACGGTTCTCGATACGTGGATGATACGTGGCAATCGGACGACACGCGAGTAGATAATGACTGTATATAGTCAGACAGGAGGAGGCAGCCTGAATTAATTTACGATTAGATTACTTAATCTCTTGTCGTTTCGAGGTGACGAGTGTCACTCTGTCTCGTCACGGGTAGCGACGGGTAAAATTTTCGAGTTAAGAGTAAAAAAACTTATTTCGATAAATTTAACTCGATATATAATTTAAAAAGTGTTGTGATAATAGTATTTAATCGTGGTATTCAAAATGGAGAGGGACGAACGAGTGCAATAAGTTACGAATAAGAAATCTTGTTCGAGCATTTTAAACAAAGTTATTTATTATACTTAAAGTAAGTTTATTCGAAATTTTAATTAATTTTTCTATTGCGTGTGCAAACGCACACCTTTCTGCGTCACGGGCATTCTTCTTATCTTCGAATAAACATATATTATTATGCGCAAGTTTGAAATGGATTCAGTCGGAAAACACACGTGTTAATTAAATTGCTATTAATATTTATAACGCTAGTCTCGAACGAATAAAAAATTAATAACAACAGATAATTAATAAAAAATTCAACGATTGACTTAACAATCATGATCGATAAATTTCAATTTGTAAATTTATTCAAGCCAATCTTATTGCAAAAAAAAAAAAGACAAGAAACGCATATTACTTTTTAAGTTACAATTACTAGAAAAGAATATCCTGATTCGTATTATAGATCGATTTTTATCGATAAAAAAAAAAAAAAAGAAAAATTATTTACGAACGATTATTGGAGGAAGCGGAGTGATATTTTGAAGAAATATGATCGATGCAGGTGATCGTGTTTAGTATTCGAAAATCGAAGAGAGATGTCCCAGCTTGAGGAACGGCGGTGTAATTACGCAAGCCGGCATTCCAGAGGACGACGTACCGCGAGGACGCGTGTGGAAAGACCTGGCCACGTGAGTCTTCGTGTTCTGGGCCATGGTCGACAAAGTCTCGATTTTGTACTCCTCCCTTTTCCCCCATCGATATGCTTTCTCGATATGCCAACCTCTCACTTCTCTCCCCGATCTCTATTTCTCTTATCTCGATCATCGATACAGTTGCGCAAGATCCAAGAGATTCATCGGATCGGAGACGATACGTCAAATTTTTATAAAATTAGTCCAAGGAAATTCTCTTTCTTCGATCAATTTTTGTGATTCTTTTTTTTTATATATATATAGAAGACGATAAATAAATAGATAATCGTTATATACGTGATTCCTAAATGATTAAAACATTTCTAATAATATTATTAGTAGAAACACGCCCAGTCAGTTCATAATTGCATTCCTTGTGTCGTTTCACTTCAGACACCAGATCTAATCGATGATCAAATTAATAGAGACAAATTATTGTATAAATTTACGCACAATTTATTTTCCTTTGTCGTTAGATCTCTTCGAAATTTTATCGAAATGATCGAAAATGTTCTTCGATGACCAACGATATTTCCGATAATTTCATTTCGAAAGTATTTTGGAATCACAAATTATTGATCACTTTCCATAAAAATCTCGACGGCGATTGCATCAAACGAATATTATGAATTTTAAATTCGGATTATTGGAAATTTAGTCACGATTTTGAAAGAGAATCTCGCCGCCACTCCCCTTCTCGCATTCTATTAACTATCAGGAAAATTGCCGAGTAAAAATAGTAGCAGCGATAATAGTTGTTCCTCTCCACACCCTTTCGTTTCTTTAACAGTGAATAAATTGATTATTTGAATAATTTCTCGATATCTTTTTTTTTTTTTAATATTCTAAAAATAACCGTGCGTTAAATAAAGAGTTGATAAACACTACAGATAGATAGGAATCAAAATTATGGGTCAATGATATCGATGATTCCATTTACGTAAGAACAAAGATCGTTAATGGTCGAATGATCTCACAATCGATGCGTTAAATCGCGAAAGAAAGCGGCGTGTCGCCTGACACAGTGATTGAAACTACGATTTTTTCTTTTTTTTTTTTTATTCGGTGTTAAACACTCGCCATTAACACTTTCACGCTCCTTTAACTTCTTTTTAATCTTTTATTCCCGTCGACTGTTTACGCCAATTAGAATAGGTGGTTAGAAATTATTTATATAAAAAACTTCCTCTCGAGGCTAAGATTAACGAACTTTTATTAAAATCAACCTTATCAAAATTCTTTCGTTAAAACAAGAATGAGAAAAACTTCAGAATTTTTCTTTTCAACAACAAAACTGGAGATAATAAGCTCCAAGCAATGGAAGATTAAACCACAATTACATACACATGATATAAAACTCAATGAAATCAGAAAAACAAAGAAACCTAAAAACGTATCGTATCGAAGAGTTTTTAAAAAGTTTCTTTTTTTTAAAATAATTCTTTTCAGTCATTTCCAGTCATATTATCCGATACATACTCCCATGCTGTATCTCTTCAACCATTCACTTTCATCCAGTCACGATCGTGAACGCGTCGAATGCAATGTTAGTTATCTAAGTCAACGTAAACACGTACACGTCTGGCTACACGCGCGGATTATCGATTGTCGCGCGACAATTTTGAGGCGACATTCAAGCACGTACGTTCGATATATCGTATAGATCGACCTTCTGCCAACGGATCCACGCTTAGAAACGTTTAACTCGTCCTAATACCTTCTCCCCAGTTGTACAAACACACCCCCTTTTCTCTCTCGTCCTTTTTCCTCTCCTCTCCTCTCTTTTCGTTTCTTTTCTCTTCGACGCACGGTCGATCCTCGTCCTTCACCTTGATTCGATTTCGACCTGAAATCGACGACCCGATTGGTCGTCGACGCCGATCTCGAGCGTGACTTTCATGACGATCGCGACGTGTCTCGAGCGGACGTCTCGGGCCTCGTTAAGTATGACCTTCGCTTCTTCTTCTTCTTTTTTTTTCTTCTTCTTTTTCGCAACTGATTCTCCCTCTGATCGGGTTCAATTTTCGTGCTTATGCAACCGACGTTTCCGTGCATACGATATTTTAATGAGCTCGATAAATGAATGGGGGAATGGAAGGAGGGGAGATTTTGATCGATGATGATCCTTTCTGAAAAGGAAAATTAGAGGCGGGATCGAGAAATATTGGAATTGGAAAGGAGGAAATATTCAAGGAGGGATATTTTTTATTGATGAAAATGGAGGATGACGAAGATTTTGATTAAAGATGATCGAACATTTTGGGTGGAGAGACTTGATTGAAGAAGAATAAAGCGAGAAAGAACGTGAAACGTTTCTCACAGAATATATTCGTGATAATAAATAAATATGGAAACTGGGGATAACGTAGACATAACATGTTGTTGGATAAAGATTTGAAAAGATAATTAAGAATTTTGTAAAAGAAGAAAGTGAAGTGAATTGGGTAAAACATTCGTCGTTTCCAAGACGTTTCCAATTAAAATTTAATTTTATTCGCAGCCGAACACCGATATCGTGTTATTCTATTTTCGCAATTTTTTTTTTTTTTTGAGCCAAAGAGAAAAATTTGTCCTGTTTTTAGCAAACGGTACGTGTCTGGAATATTTTTTGCTTAGTATTACACAACATTATTTTTTATATAACCTTGTATATACGTACGACATGTTCGACGAACAAACATGTTTTTGTCCGAGTTTTTCTCGTCTCTATAAATATGTAACAAAACGCGTAACAAGAAAGTCGAGACATTACGTAGCGTAGAGTTGGTCGCGACGAAAGTTCAACTTCAATACATAAACCTGTACATTTATTCCTCGAAGAATCAGCTGTCCTTTGATTGCCTCCTTTTCATTCAACGAAATCTTCTACCCCCTTTTCTCATCATTTTTCCCAATTCCAATCGTATCTCGATTAAATTTCGTTTCTTAACAAAAAAGATGGATAATTCCTTTTCGATGCAAGAATATTAATTCACAGAATAAAAGAATTTAATCAAGCGACTAAACCAACGAGAAAATCTTAAGTTTAACGAGGAATCGAATCGAGACACGAAAACAATCAGTGTCCAATCGAGACAGGAAGCAAACAAGTATTTTTAAAGATCTAAAGCGAAGATGACTTTTAAAGAGGAAAGAATTTCAATCTGAAGAAAACATCAAAAACTCTCGATGCTTCGAAATATTTGCCATGCTAATGCGTCTTCCTCTTGAATATTGATCAGAGTAGAGGATATTTTGAATAAAACGCTGAATAATAACGATATAATAATATTCGCAATATTTGAAAAAAATAATAAATAACAACATCGTTCCAACTGCGAAATAGAATAACTGCCTTCTCCTCTCTTCGTTTCATTCATATTTAACGCGCTCTACGTATCTCGGCAATTGTGAATCTAGCGTGGAATACATTTGCACAACGGATTTGTAGGAGATATTGGAGGGGAAAGTTTCTTCTTCGAGAAAGCGCGAAAAGAATCGCGATCAAAGGGCGGCGGTTGAATAAAAAAAACGGTGTGGAACGATCTGGCCAAAAAGATTGAACAATTGTCGACGCAGCAACGATTCTGTCCGATTATGGCGCACAATTGCACCATTAGAATGTGACGATTGCCAACACTGGTCGTCGATCACTACAATCATCGGTGACGATCGATCGTAATGATCGTTAGAATATATTTCGTAGCCGCTATTAGACTCGTTAATAATCATTTAATATCGTTTGACGAAGCGGGGGAGGGGGGAGATTGTATCGTTAAAAAGGAATGTTGAATCTAGACAAAAATATAGCGCGATAAATATATATACATACATATATAGCGAGCTTTATACATTCCTTAATACATCAAAATACATTAAAAATCACTTTATAGAAAATTAAATAGATAAGATTAGATAGATTCTCGAGTTGGTTCTTCGATTTCTTTTTTTTTTTTTTTTGATTCGACGAGGTTCGTTAACCTTGGATCTTGGGACGAAGTGCCGTATGCCGCGTGGAAAATGAGAATATATTATGATGTTACGACGTAAGAAAAAACATTTATACGATAATATAAGAAAATATTTCGTGACTGTGCAGAAAGTAAGAATCGATAATGTTCAATCGAGTGTTTAATCTATTTTCGTCGTTATGCTCCAAGTAGAAAGATGAAAGAAACTTAAAATTTCGTAATGATTATTATTCGAATGAGAACGTTGAGAAACGTTGATTTTGTTGCGATGAATGTATTTTATTTGCAATGAAAGCTTACCGTGCTACGGGAATGTAGCCGAACAAGTGTGTAATCATTTTATGATGACGTTTCGACTTGCCTCTGACCGGTAACTGACCGACATACTTTTAAAATCGCAGGATCAAGCATTATTATTATTTTATTATTATTTCGCAGCCTTGTTAACTGATTCTGACCTGTGCCTTCTCAACTAAACCCGTCCCAATTGTATCCCAAGCTGATTAACATTCAATATAACGGTTTTTAAATGTGGTTTTTTTTTCGACCACGACCATTCCAAATCGCTAATACCTTTTTCTTTCCTTAATGCCAATGAAATTCCGACCTGTGCTTCTCGAAAGAAAAATGTCAAATGTTCCTGACGAAGGAACAGAAGGACGAGCAAGAAAGAGGAGGAGAGAATAAGAATAAGAATAGGAATTCGAGGTCCCGTAAACTCAACGTTGCACGAAATTTCATCGCATGAAAAGCATGGCTACGCTTTTTTAAATGTAAAGCGAGGAAACTTTCATCCGCCGAGAAAGGAGATTCGATCTGCTCCTCGGAGCACGTATATATACATAACGGATTGATGATAATAGTCGAAACTAAGCCGAGAGAAACTCGAGGAGGAATTTTCATTTTGGTTAGAAACCGAGTTGGACGATTAGGGAGGAGTAGGATCGTTTGGCAGAATGATATTCCGACGGAAGGAAGGAATCCGAGATAATGGGCTTTGTTCCGCCGATCCTTAAATGCAAACTCGCGTTTAATGTTACTATTCGAATGCAGCCCACGGGGATGCCTGTCAATTATCGCCGCGGAGGGCATCCACTTGGATGGACGAAGATTGGAAGAAGAATCTATCCAATCCTTTTTCTTTTCTTTTCGATCAAATCCAAGGTACAAGATATCTCTCTCTCGATATTAAAAATAGAAGCACGCGGTCAAAGTCGAACGAAATCGAAGGGAAATAGATGCACTCTCACTGGTTCGTTCGTTGCCACGCGTCGTCGCGGCAGAGTGACTCGCGACGAGTGACTTCGATGCCCGCACAGAGAGGCTACGATTCGCGCGAAATCGTGGTATCGAGGGGAAAAAAAAAGAAATAAACATAAATTAAACGCATAAAATATATTATAGGCAATATAACGTCTCGATTCCGTTGATCTTTGCATTTTTTCATTGCACAACGTCCGTCGTAAAGTAACGCGATTGCGCAAGCGCGAGCGAGCGACGACGAGGACGACGACGATGATCTTTTTCATCGGAGAGGGGAGGAGGGGGTTACGTTTACGATAACACGAAATTACACAATGGTGGCGCGGTTGCTGCTCGATGGACGATGGACGAACGTGGGCCGAAAGGCAAACGAGGCTCGCGCTTTTTTTTTTACACGAACCGTAGAAGAAGAAGAATATTCAACCAACCTTCTCTTTGTCTGTCATTGACTTTTACTCGTCGAATCGTCGGAGTCGGAGTGGTAAAACGGCGGCCGCGTGGCCAACTCGGCCACCGCTCGTTTTACTTTCTAGAATCGTTACGGATCGCGACTAATCGTTCCGTCGATCGCGCGAAATTCGTTCTCCCGTGGAATCTCTTCTGCCCCGCAGTTGTGAGAGCCGGCGGCGGCGGCGGCGGCGGCGCCTCGCGGCGTTTCACGCTTTTCGTTTTCTCTTCCATTCGATAGAGGAGGAGATTTCAGGTCACCCATTTACTCTCGATTTCACGCCGCGTTCAATTTCATCGGTTTACCTGGATCGTGATACGCGCACACGGTGTGTTTCGAATTCCGTGCGACGAGGAATTAACGAGGGATTAATAAAGGATTCGTCTCGAGAAATTTACACGGACGACGATAATTCTTCTCCAGTCGAGGAATTTTTTATTTTTCCCCCCTCGTGTCGCGGAAGAAAGTATTTCTACACGAAATCGTTACATCGTACCGGCTGTGTATGTTTATTTTCTTTCTAACGTAATAATTAACCTCTCTCCGTTGGATATTATCCGATCGACAAGCGGAGAATATCCGTTGCGGTTGTTCTTGTCGATCACACGATCAAGAATTTACCTCACGTGCGTTTCAGCTATCATCTATCTATAGATTACTGAAACGTACGTGGAAACAAAAGGAAACACTTTCCGCGTCGAGTTTTCTTCCATTTTGATCAGAGGCAGAAATTTGTTGAACGACAATCGAATTTCTTTGCGGAAAAAAAAAAGGAAAAAGAGTTCGTGTATCGAAAGTGAAATTCGATTTGCCTCGACAGAGATCCATTTCCCTATCGGAGTAGCAACGGACAGATGACTAGACAGGATTGATATATATCTCGTTTCTTTCTTTCTATTCTATTATCTTTGTATCGCAATTTACGAGTTTAAAAACGATTTGCACGATTGCAAAAGAAAAATACGCGTATATGCGTGTACAGGCTGTCTGGAATAAAGGTAAACATCATTCACTTTTCATTTCCTTGCCGATTCTCGATCGAGAGAAGCGAGAGAAAAATTTAACAACTCGCCGTTAAATTTGTTCATCGTATCGGTCGAAAGTGAAATTTCGATTTGCTTCGATGAAGATCCACTTTTCAGACCGAGCAACTTCGCGATCAAACACTCGATATAGATATATCTTATAAGCTTGCTCTTCGTAAATAACATCGCGTCGATGAGACGCGATCGCGAAAAAGAGAGAAAAAAAAAAAAAGGAAAGAAAAAGAAAAAAAAAAAAAAAGAAATATTAGGAAAATATTTTCTCGCCGAGTTACGTGAGAGCACGATTCGATTTCACTGCGTGTGCATTCCTCGATTGTCAAAATACTGCAATTCCATCGAGCAAACTCGCTTTCTATTTCACAAATCTGCGGAAACAGCTGACTCATTGCGGTAAACAAAATCTCCTCCCGAGATCCAGTTCTCCTGTTAACCGCCGCGAGAAACGATTAATCAGTAGTGATCTAACCCGATCGATCGGAAATGGATATCTGTAGATCGGTTCGATAATAACTCGTGGTTTTACCCGATTCGATTGTTCCGACGAGCGGGAGGAGGGGAGGGGGAGCTTGGAGAACACACGAACCGCTTTTCGCTTTTGTTTTATGCTCGTAATTATGGTGAAAACGGGCGGATCGAATTTCTCACAGTCGAAAGAAAG
Source organism: Apis mellifera (assembly GCF_003254395.2). Lineage (NCBI taxonomy): Eukaryota > Metazoa > Arthropoda > Insecta > Hymenoptera > Apidae > Apis > Apis mellifera. Next base: position 5,897,725 of record NC_037652.1, read on the forward strand.
AAAATAATAACACGAACGCAACCATGAACGATAATTTCTCAATTGTGGGAAATACAAAATTAATTCCAATGTTTTCCATTCCTCCTTCAGTCCTTAACGTAACGTAGGAAGATCCGTGCAACGATCGAGTTTTTCCATTTCATTTATTCATCTTGCTCGTTGTTTTTTTTTCCTTTGACCATTCGTTTTCGAATTTTTCTTTCTCTCTCGAAATTTTTATCACAGAAAGAGTAAAATATCGGTGGAAAATATTAAAAATTATAGCCTATTGCGAAATCACGAACGATCGTCAAATAAATTTTCAAGAAAGAACCAAATTGAAATGTAAATCTCGATCTGTTGCGTCATCTCCTATATATCTAATTATGCGTACCTTCGAATCAAATTCCAACGCGATCTCGTTGACTTCGAATCCTTCCGTTTTCGATGATCACTCGAAGCGTATCCTCTAGGTATAATCCTGGCCAGGAGTCACTAGGGATTCACAGTTGATCGGTAGCATCAGTCTTCTGATGCGCAAGAGTGTGAATATATATATATATATATTTATATATATAAAATATATATATAAAATATAATATATATAAAAATCTCGAGAGAAATCGAGAAAAAGAGTACGACGGAAAAAAAAAAAAAATTCACCAGCACACAAAACACAGCTACGCACGGAAGGCTAAAATCAGACACACAACCGCACCGTTCACTGGTTCACGATCGTTTGAAATCGTATTTTGAGCCGCGTGTCAGCTGAAGAGGAATTTCGCACGTAGAAGAGACACCTCGTCCTCTGCGAGTCCTGACGCGAGACTGAGGCGGTCAGAAGCGAGTAAAATCGAGTTCGCAACTTAACGAGCTGACCCACGTCCTTCTCTCCCCCTGTTTCTCTTTCTCGCTCTCGCTCCTACCCGTACCTCCACTCCACCTATATCCAATCATGCTTCGTCTTCGTTCGACCAACCGGCTTTCTTTCTTTCGTTCGCCTTCCCTCCACCTGTCGTCCTTCGTTCACAGGTCCCGCAACAGGGGGATCATTTTCGTTCGGGCTATCACCATTCGAATTCCTGCCGATTTTTCGGACCACCTTCGTCCTTTTCTCGATTCGTTACATTCTTTTTTTTTTTTTTCCAATTTTTATCAAAATATATATATATACAGTTTCGTCCTTTTCTCGATTCGTTAAATTCTTTTTTTTTTTTTTCCAATTTTTATCAAAATATATATATACAGTTTTTTCATCGCATTCGTGGAATTCGACGAAAACTTTTGGATGGAAATCAGCCAGATTTTTTTCTCTCGATCCATTGCGTCGTTTCCATTATTTTTATCAAATCACGATGCGTCGAATTCATATCTGTCGAGAGTGTTTGATGCTTTCTAGATTTCTCACCGATTTCTAATCAACTCCGCCCTTTTCCGCTGCTCTCCTCGACTCGTTCGTGGATTTTTTCCAGACGAGTGTTTCCCAATCTTTCGTTTCGTTTCACGTTTGCCGATTTTTGATGAACGGTGTTGCGAATAATTTTCCAAGAGTTTGTTTTTTTAGATAAAAATCGGTATCATCAAGGTGATTCCTGACGACTCGTCTCAGTTCGTTAAATATTTTTTTTTATTTTTTCTTTTTTTACAAAACAAACGTTTTTGCAAATTTTATAATAAATTTTCATAATTGAAAATTGAATATTTTTCCACTTTATTTACCAAGATTAGTTCAAATTGTTGTCAAATTTGCATTTACACGGAAATGATGCATTGAAATTTTTCTTTTTTTTTTTTTAATTAAAAGTTTATTTTCATTTTAAATATCAGTATCTTGTATTTTTCATTTCAAGTTTAATATTTTCGTTATCTTAAATAATGTTTCTTTCCATTAAAATATATATTCTCAAAGGAATAGGAATAAACAATAATTGATAATCGAAATTAAATAAAATTAAAAGAAACAAAAATAAAGAAGCAGATATGTTCATAGCTCGAAAAATAATTAGATGGAATAAATCGCACGATTTATTAAATCTATTTGACAATCTGTTGAATTTCTTCGATCGAGTTTAACGATGTATTGAAAAAAAAAAAGGAAAAAATCAATTTACATAGATTATTTATGTAAACTTAGATCATATTTGCCACTGATTAATTCTAGATCTTTAAAAACCAGCGTCATCGGGGGGGAGGGGAATTGAGAACAATTTTTCATGCAAAATACATCTCCACGTGTCAATGCGTAGAGAAGTCTAGCCGAGATACGGAAACATCTGGCCACGTAATGAACAAAGACATGCAGTAAAGAGTCTGAAAGATTATACTTGCAAAATCTTTCTTGATGATTCTTTACTGCGTTCTATTCGCGCGCGCTTTCAGCGATTTCAAGCTCTTTTTGTTTCATGAGCCATGAACGAAACATCGTCGCGTTTTCAAAAAGACTCTGTCGTGTATCGTTTTACCTGGCAATCGATTGCCAGCTATAAGCCTTTTAAACAATTCTAAATCTCTGTTTATATGTATATATACGATTAAATGACGAACTATCACACTTATAATTTTTATTTGATTTGTGAAATTTACCACGGTATCTAAATAAACGAAAATAAGAAAGAAAGAAAAAAAGATACATTATTATTTTGAATGTGATAACATTGGACGCTTGATAGGTAAATGACATCACAATTCAAAAATTTTTAAAACATTTTTAAAACACTTCGAATTATAAGAATACATCAAAGTGGGAAAATTCATAGTTTGGAAATTGATTTACAGAATTCTAGGAATAAATAACATCGATGCGACAATATACTGCACCGATACTACATACGTGTGTGTATATACGTGTATGAAAATGAAGTTGTAGAATGGAATATATACGTTCGAAGTATTGTAATTAATTAACCGATTTTTTTGTTGTTGTTGTTGTTGTTGTTGTGACACATCGATCGTTCTAGCACGACGATTTCTAAAACATACTTGTGTTTTACAGTTTATACGCGAATTAACATTCACGAAGGCGTTTATTTCTTTTTTATTTCTTTTCTTTATTGTGGATGACTATGCAAAAATATACGAGGGTCGACAAAAAATTGTCGACGGATTTTATATTCAAGTAAACTGCATATAAACTGTTGTAAATTATAATTTAGCGTTACCTATTGCATTTTCTAGAATTTTAGTTTTCAATGGAAAATTTATTTATTTTTTTTTTATAATACGTTAAATTATTATTATCTATATAATTATATTATTATTATTATCTAGAATGTAACAAGAAATTTCCTTCTGAAATTACGTGCCGGTTCGTTGATAATTAAATTCTTGAAAATTAGTTTTGAAGAACTTTGCACTCGGGAATCACGTTTATGGCGAATGATCCCCGCCACTTTCGTATTAAATTCTCTCGGTCATACTCGATCGAGTGGTGTGATAATAAATTCTTTGACAAACTTCGTGAACTTGTTAAAAATTCGGAAGAAACCGAACCGAAAGAAAATTGAAAATTTATAAATTTTTCCTCTCTTTCCGTCCTCATCAATTCATTTCAGGAAATAAAAAATTTCATTGGCCGCGATTCAAAACAAATTAAAAACGGCGCGCTATATGTTTCTATATCAAATACTATTACGAACGTTCATTAAACAATCGCATTTTCATTAACAATAAACTGAGAAAAATTTATTGGCTAGCGATAGCCAAGACAATTTGCCCGAGGCTTAATTGTCCGAGTCTTTGTTTAAAATATGCTCGCGCAACGAAAGTTTCACTCTCATTTTCTGCCGAACAGAATTTTTTCGAATGGCTCGAGATCAGACTAGCTGTTCCAAACCGTGTTTCCAAAGCGTGTCGTCCCCCTTTTGGCCGACGAATTTTCATATTTCTTTCGCAAGCTGTTCGATCGATCGCGAGATCGAAAGATACGATTAACTTTATTAATTAATCAAAACTTGTTGCATAAATTTAAAATTCTTAGTTAAAAAATGATTGAGAAAACTTTCGATTTTAGTTTGTTTACCTCGTACGACAATATTTATAAACTATACTATTTATATTTATATCCTCTCCCGTAGGATACGAAATCACAAATTTCTCTCGCGAGAATATATTTTTTCGCGAGTGAACATTGTAAATATATGGAGAACGATCATTTGACGATAACTTTCACTCTCGATTTAATATTCATTAGCAAAAAAAAAAGAGAGAAAAAATCTCAATCTCGAAATTTTACCCAAAATATATTCGTACATCCTTAGACATCCGTGAATTCTTCGACGAAAAAAAAAAAAAAAAAAAAAAAGAGAAATTAATAGCTAATCGTTGCGCTCGAGCAACGATCATATTTCTCCAAGATTGAGCTACACAACCGTGAACAGAAATTGTTTTAATTAATCGTGGTCTCTCTAGGAATCTAGCCATCAGCAAACAATTTGATTCGAGATCGAGAAATAGCGACCATAATAGTGATCAGAACGGTTCACCACTTTCCCCGGGATTGCGTAACTTGGATACAGTGCCTGACGTAATATGAGCCTTGATTAAATAACTCTTGAGGAAATTATGCATTTCTTTTTTTTTTTGTTTCTTTCCTTTTTTCTTTTTTTTTCTTTTCTTCTCTTCCCACGCGAAAATCGCCACGCGCGCGACGTCAAGAATTTTCGTCGAGAGATATCGATTTTTGATCGTACGTCGAAGAAACTAACTTGGCAACGGATTTCCCTTGACTAAAATGTTGAACGGCAAGTTCGATGAACTTAACGATCGTGTGTCATCTGATTCACCTTGCCGCGAGTATTTTCGAGAGATCTCGATGAATGAGCAGGTTTTACCTCTTCGAATTGAAATTGAATTATTTTGTTTGTTTGTTTATTTACGGATATGGAGTATTCGGTTTCAAACACGTAAGAGGTGAAATGGTACAAAACGAAGAAAGGGAACGAAGAGCGGTGAAAGCATGCTGTTATGCGTTGGATTAGTTACTGAATCGCATGAATCATATTATGATTATTATGATTACAATGGGTTATTGTTCAAAGTATTATTTCATATTACTTTTTTGGACGGAGGTGTGGAGGATCTGTGTATATTCGTGTATTTATTTATATATTTACATGTTACGAAAATTTTGTCATTTAATATTATTAATTAATTCACGGTTTATACGATTATAATGATATTCAGATGTCTCAATCGTCGAATAAATTTAAGATATAGTAAATAACGAAAAAGGTTGAATCAAAAAGTGGCGAAGAAACGAAAACGAGAATTGTTTTCAATTCTAATTATATTCATTGAAAGAAACAATTCAGATTTGATTACGTACGTCATTTATAGAAGTATTACGCAGTTGAATTTCTTTACTGCACTCGCGAAATTTATATTTTTAGAATATACAACGAACGTAGAAAGAGCAACGAAACGGCAAAGTATTGAAAATATACCGGGAAGGAAATATTTCGAATTTTGGAAATTTTAGAATGTTATTATCCTTAAGGACACATCCTATTAATGCGTTAATACGTTAATGAAGGGATTAAAGATTAGAAATTAAAACTATACTGTAATTTTCGGTAACTAATTTTAATGGGTTTAGTTAACAAAGGAGGATTATGGGGAAAATGTAAGGTAAGATTAAAACTTTTCTAAAACTTTTTAAATGACCCATATAATTAAAGATGAAAATGACTTTTATGACAAGGCAAGAGAGAAAAGTGAAAGTGATTTATTATCGTTTTTCGATTGTCGGCCCATCGAGCGCGAGAATACACCGGTTTTCATTATTGGCCAAATCGAATTCAACGGTTGTAAATAAGCATTGGAGAAAAAGCATCGATCGACGTAACGTTTATCGAAACAACAGAGGCAACAATAGAGGCGATAACCGTATATATAAAGTATATATTCAAATACTTATTTTCCTCGCCCATCCATTTCTCAAGTTAAGTTTATTAAAAAATATCTCGTTGATCTTCATTCGCTATCTCTTTCGGTATTTAAAAAATAATTAGAACCTCTTTTATCTAATAAATGCGACCAATTCCTTTATTGCTTTTTATATTATTAATGTATTAAGTGAAAGTAACTAATCTCTCCTTAAATCCGTTTCTAAATTTTCAAAATAATCATCTTTATAATTTTGTTCAAAATTAATAAAAAAATAAGATTTCATAACATAAAAACAATCTCTTTCTCGATCCAGCAAGACATACATACTAGTCACGTTCGATTTAATTTTTTCACCAGAAATCCCCTATTTTATTCTGTACAAAATTATTCTCATAAATTTACTATCTGTAATAAAACGTTTAATTATTTTAATAAAAATTATTACAAATTAATATATCGCACGTTACGTCACGTGGAAAATATTTTCGCCGATTCTTAAACCCGTCAACCGTGAAACCCGATTTGATTTATTACGCGAAAAGGATAATCGTGGTTTATTGTTAATGTCATCGCACCATGACAAAGTGGATCGTATTCAATACGACACAGGCCGGCTGCAACATCTCGTTCTTATTGATGGCAGGTTAACAGTAGTTGGAGAGAGGGGAAGGTCTGCGCAAGGTCTTGCGGTTCTTAGTGTCAGCCACCTTCGCTTGGGCTTCTTCTGGTAAAAGCGAAAGTCTCGGCTCGGTGCATGCGCACTTGACGTCGATTGTCAAACGCTTCTGAACCGATCGTAACGGGGTCGCGTTCGATGTGTCCTTTCTTTCATTTCCTAGGAAATATACGAACGAAATAACGACGAATAAAATATGCGACCGCTTATAAAATAAATAATTCAACCGTTTTCCTTTTCGTTTCGCAAAATAATGTCCGAGTATATGCACGAGTTATCGACTGTATACACTGGAAGAAAAAGGAACGTACCTACGTTTCGTACGCGCAAATACAAACTGCGTTGATAGTTATTACGAGTAAATACACGCGATACTGTGAATTTTGTTTACATCGTAAACAAATCTCGCCAGATGTAATTCTATTTTATATTTTGTGATTTAATTTGCGCTTGTACAAGATTTATCTTATTACTTTTAACCTCGCCCGTTCTTTCACCTTATATATATATATATATATATATATATATGTAAATTGTATTAAAAAATCACGAGCGGAAAGGTACTTTTTTTTAATCTTCCCTCGAGAATTATAAATATTTTTCGCCACAAGTTTGTCACCTCCGATTCCTAGAATTGTCGGTACTTTAGAAAAGTGTCGAGGAAGTGACCTAACCTAAATTTCTCTTTTATAAAGAGAGAAAAGAAATTCTCTTATTTAGAATAGAGGCACACACACACACATACACACGGCTGAGAGAGAACTGGGCGGGAAAAAATTTTTGACCTTCCTTCCTGGAAGGGAAACGAAATAATACACTACAATACAATAAGCTAATTTTTCTCTTTGGAGGTATTAAAAATATAATATCTTGTGAAACGATTGTAATTAATCTGTGAAACCACCGTTGGAAATTCGATCCTTTTCGTCATCGAAACAAGAATCGAAGTTGAAAAAGTTGACGACATACACGCCTGGATATATATATATATAGGTGTTGAATACAGGTAAAGGAAATCGATAAATTTAACCCTGAAACGGTGGTCCTGGGAAAGAAGGCCCAGACTCGAGAAGGTAAGCGTGGGGGCCTTATTGAACCAGGTCGCTAAATGCGGCCGAAGGTATGGCATAGACGTGAAAGCCGTCAGTCCGGCTGCTGTGTTACGTAAATCCCAGGAAGAGTGTTCGACCGTTGATTCGTCGATACTTTGATGATCGTGCACCCAAGCTAGCAAGGGGGTTTTCCCTTTACGAGCTTGCTCATACAGCCTTGTGCCACTTTTCGGAATGCAATTTCGTAAATAGAACTCGACGATTTTCAATTCAGACGATCATAATCGAGTTCTTGTGTATACACGTTGTATAAATTAGTCGTATCCTCTAATTTATAACGACGAGCGGTGATAAATAAAAATTCTTTTTCTCCCCCGAATCGATTAAACGCTCATTTTTTGTTTATTCTTTTATATATATATATATATATATATATATATATATATATATATATATATATATATAATGCAGATTAAGCTAATTTCGCGTGTTTTTGAGAAAGATTCGATAAAGAATATAATTAATCTCAGAAGAGAATATGAATATTTCATTATTATTTAAATCTCTGCAGGCAGAGATTTGGAGATCTTGGTTGAACTTGAATCGTTTTGAAGATGTTTAGAGATTGTGTGCGATTGGAATGCCACGTAAATTTTGGGAATCGATTATTTGGAGAAAGCGATTACATTAGGAATACGTTGCTGATTAATGTAACGATATTAATATCGAAACTTTCCTCCGAAGCAAATTAAGCAACTAGCATGGTTTATAGTAGTTTATTAATTCGAAATTATTATTATTATTATTATATTAATTCGATGTTTCTCGAATTTTGTTATTTTGGAATTAATTTACAAATGATTTTTATCGATTTACGCAATGTCACTGTAATACATAATGTAAGAATATATGTAAAAAAAAAAAAAAAAAAGGCAAATAATGATTAAAATGATTATTTGTGATAAATATTTATATAATTTATAACGAATAATCGTTTTCCTCTTAATATTTATTCATAAGATTTTTTTTAAATTGATTTTTATCTTGATGATTTATTTTTAGTGCCTTTTTTTATAAAATACCAATAAAAAATAAAATGTAAATAAAATGTATACGATTATACGTCTTATGAAATCAGTAATTAATTAAAATTATTATTGAAAAATTAACATTGAAAAATATTGGAAATGATTGGAAATCACGAATTAAAAGTCAAACGTTCTTTCTATTTGTTCAATATATGAAATCATTATCAAATTATGTGATTTGTTATGTGTGTTATCATTTTTATAATTTTTTTTATTACAATATATTAAGTATTTATCGCATATTTATTTTAAATATTTATTTGTGTAATATTTTACAGACTGTTATAAACAACTGTCAAATCAATTTCATTGATATTCTTGTTTTAATTGCCGAGAATATTATAATCTTCTCGTTTAATACGTGATCCATTATCACATTATGCAATTTCATTTTATCTGATTTTTATTGTATATTTAAAATTGTAAGAAATTTAATTTTTTTTTTTAATTATAATTTTCATCTTCACTTATCTATTCTTATATATATATACATATATAAAATTGTATAAAATAGATAAAATAAAAATTAATTTACGATATGATCGCGTAAATTAATCGCGACTTTGTACATAAAATTATATTTATGTAATGCGCGTATTCGAGCGTCACGCAATGCATGTTGTGTCTTCGATAATTATCAGTCTATACTCGTTTTTATGCTAACAAGACACATGTTGTGAATTATGCTAATTTACCCCTAAGTTCATCACGTAACAGAAATGGTAAGCGTGGTGCCATCTCTCGAGGTGTCTTTATACTTCCTTTCCGTTTCTTCAACGGTAATCGGTACACAAGGGAACGACAAATTGTAATTTGCGATCCGTGATCGATATTATTCTTAATTACATTTTGAATACACGCATACACTCGCTTTGAAATTTTAATGATGCAACCGTACCGTAACCTTATTATTTTTCCGTCCAAATGATTCATTAATTTCTATCATCTTTAACCGGAGATCCTTCCATAATAATCTCAATTACTGAATCATTCTATCAATCTATTATTTTTTTTTTTTTTTCTACGACTGTGACTAGAATAAAATGTAAAATACCGTATCTAAGATATGTCACGCAGAAGCCTATTCTTTGGTTATGATTCATCGTTAAAAGTTAAAGAATAAAAGTGTTATTCATCAGTTTAAAGAATGATGATAATTCTTATTAATTAACTCGGCCCCTTGGTCGAAGAAAAAAAAAAACTCTAATTGACGGGCAATAAAAATATATCCAATGGAGAAAACAAATAGATTCGATAGAAATTGACCGTGCATATAATTTCGTGCAAAAGTTGTTCACGTTTTAGAGAACTTTTCCTCGTAAAAAGAGAGATCGATGTTCGGATCGATCCTACGATCGAGAGAGGATGCGCCTGTCGCGATCGTTCGTGTGTTTTGCCTACATTTTACCCTTTCACTGTGCAATGATAAAACGAAGCAGCCACGAGCGGACGAGCCTATTCATCGCGACTTCTCGTCGGCCACTTTCACGCGCGATTGCGAACTCGAGGATCGAAGTAGCTTCGTACCAGCGTGTGGTGCTCTTGCAAAATTTTTGCCTCGCGCCTTGTGCGCCATTTGTTGGCCGACTTTTTCCACCAAGCCTCCACGCCATTTTTTCACTCTCGTTAGAAATTTTTTTCGGAACTCCGCACGCATTTTTCCATTGAATTTTGTCCATTTCCCCCCCCCCCCTCCCCCAATTTCCTCTACGATGAAAGATTTCGTGGCAAAATCGTGGTGGAAAAAGAATAAATAAAAGAAATCGAAGATTCGTTCGACGAAAAACGTAAAATGAAAGAGAAGAATCAAGATTCACGGAGCGGAATACGATTTTTTCCGCATAATCTATACAGCCGGAATGCGAGTTACCATAAAATCGCCGTACGTATTCAAACGGAATTTGTACATTTCATGCAATCACGTCCTCACAATAAGTTACAAAATCATACCATGGTCATTTCGTGGAAAAAAAGAATATATGCACTTTTTTACGATACTCAGATTATTCTTGCAATTATCGTCATTGTGAAAAACGAAAAAGAAGGAGAAAAAAAAAAAAGAAAAAAAAAAGAAGAAAAAAACAGTTTTATAACAATGTGTGTGAAAAAAAAAAATAAATAACAGAACTCAAACACACAAAAACGAAATACTTTACAAATATTCGTAATATTTCATTTTTCACCAATTAGTGTTAAATAATATAATCTAGTGCTCATGTTTACTTCTTCGTATCAATCTATTCTCGAATTTTAAATTGTAACATCTTAATAATAATCCTAAAGTAGAGGATAAATTCGAATAAATTGAAAATTCAAAATAATACATATTTCGTTATAATCGCAGAAAATAGCCAGCAATGGAATTCGTTCCTGATAAAAATTGAAAATTAGAGGAGTTATTTTTCCAGCGTTTCCATTTTTTCCTACATTCTTGTGAAATCGATATTAAAATATAATTATTATAATGGCCAATATAATCGTAGAAGCTTCGGGTACAAAGTCGAAACCATGGCCGGTTTCTCCAATCAACGAAAGCGAAGTAAAAGTGGAAGCGAGCCCAAACAAATTTCAAGCGTATTACTCACGCGGTCTGCACGTCGCTCCAGCTGAACAGCTTCTTCGCCTTTTCCCACTGCTTCTTGTCCTCCATCTCGATCAACGTCCTTTCAGCGGTTTGTGTACGAATTAATGGATCTCGGGGAAAGGTATCTTTCGCTCAGATTTTTTTTTTTTTTTCCCCTCTTCTCAATGATGACACATGTTTTCTCGTTCGTCTCTCCGATGAAAATTCCCCACCGTATCTTGATCTCTAATCTCCTCTAAATGATCAATGGCGCGCTGGAAAAAAAATCGATCGAACTTGATAAAAATTCATGTTGAAAATTCATTCTTTTTCGTTCTTGATCATTTTATTTTGCGAGTCAAGCATAATATAATCCGATAAAAAATATATATACATATAAGCAATAATAAAGTAATTAAAATATAGGAAGATGTATTTTTTAAGCTTTTAAATACCTATTTCCGTCTAACATGTCATATTTCAATGATTTGCAATGCAAATATTCATCAATAATAAAAGAAATAGGCATTTTATAGGTTTTTTTTTTCTTTCTTTTTTTTTTTTTTTTTTTAATTGTATGGAAACACGCAAGTGATTTTTTTTAGACATTTTAAGGACACTTTATAATATAAATGCAAACAAATAAAATTCCCAATGTCTCCAAAGTTAAAAAAATAAATTATTCTCATTGATAATATGATCGTTGGGAAACAGGGGAAAAAATTTTAAAAATTAAATTTTAAAAAGAGAGATTTTTTTTTTCTCATTCAAGTCAAAAAAAAACTCGAGTGCAATAGCTGTAGGCTATCCTTTCTGATCAAAGTGTACCGATCTCTAAATTATGCCTAGAAACCAATATTGTTTCTCCACGCTTTCGTAAACCCAGAAAAGCAATCCGTTTCTTCGAAGGATTCCATAAGCTCCATGGAAAGAATCGCGTGCCCGTTCATGACAATGGCAAAAAGTGAAACTGTTTTACAGCGACGAGTAACTTCATATGTTTTAAGTCATTATGAAGAAAGCGTGCTGTATAACAATTTATCGGTAGAATATAGAAAATGTGACTAAAAATAAGTATGAATTTTCTTTGGCACCATTGTTATCTCAAAGAAGTAACAAAGTTTCTCGAAGAAGTACTTCTTCGAGAAACTTCACGCAACTTCGGAGAGTTTTACTTGCGAATAACTCTATGAGAACTCACGCAGGCTTTTTGAATTATTAATTACGTTAAAACATGTTTTCTTATCGTCTATAAATATCAAATATATTAATTATAAAATTAGTGTCAAGGTAAGAAAAAAAACATAATAAAAATATCTCATCGTGTATCTCATCGTAAGATTAAAAATCTGGAAATCCTTGGATCTTTTAAAAATTTTTTAAAAATTTCGAAAGAAAGAATTTTGTTATGGCGAGCGATGATCGAGATCGCTTGATCGCTTGACCGTGAAATCCATAAAAAGATCTTTGATCCAGAAACGATGGAAATCGAGAATCTCGGTCGACTATCTTCCTCCAATTTCGAATCATCCCATTGAAATCGTGTGCTATTGTTCGAAAACTTTTTCGCATAATTATTCAAATATAAATTTGATCGTACATACTTTAATTTTTTTCATATTGATTAACGGGTCGAAATAAAAGAAATTCTGTCGAGAATTTTAAATTTTAATTTCGAGATGATCGATCGGATCATTTAATCATGGGATTGTCTAACTGTTCAAATAATAGCCCTATTATAATCACCAATAGCATACACGTCATTGACCGTGCAAGAAAGTAGAGCTTCCGTCGGTCTAAACGGAAGTGCTACGAAAATGCTTGTTATTGCGATCGATGTTGTTTGATTCGGTCTGCTTAATATTCAGCACTGTGTTTAGCTGTATTAATTAATATATTTTTTATCGAAATTCATTTGCTTAAAATATGCTATAAATGTTATAAGATAAATGTTTATTATTATGAAATTGTATGTTATTTAGAAAAAAAATATAAATGAATGATTTAAAAAATAATGGAATATAAATAACTTACTAATTGCTAATTCTACAATCTAATTTTATTATTATATTGTTATATAATAAACGTTTTTTATTATGAGTATTATTTTTACCGTATTCATCGAACAATAAAATTTTGCAACAATTTAATTTTCCGTTCAAGAAATTTACTTGAAACTTTTTAAATCGCAAATACTATCGTACATTTCGGTCCTTTCCGCGTTAAGGTACATGCTTGTAATACAAAGTAGATAATTGGCTATCGAGTCAGGTTGGCAAGTTCTACGAAATAAAGAGTAATAATATATAAACGATGGAAGTTGAACATAAAAAAATTGTGCAAAGCGAATAAATATCGATAATTTAATTTGACAATTAGTATCTTATAATTAAAATGGTACACGTGTCACAGTAAAAATATTATCAGCCATTTTGTGAGCTTTCGTTTAAGTAATATTTACTATTGTTCACGAGATGTCAGTTAGAAAAAAACGAGAATACTTGGATTCTGCGCATAGACCATTGATACAATGATCTAACGCAGTTTACGTATCCATGCATGTTATGTGAAAGTATTGCACGTGCGTCACATAACATGCTTTAATTACTATTCTGTACTGTTCGACAAATTCCATTTCATCTTACATAAAACTGGTAAAAGTCGAGATTTCGTTCTTTGGTGTTACGCGTCATCATCGAGCAACAGTTTGAAAAGAAGAAATAAGAATACCGTTAGACACTGTGAACGGATTCTGGTATTGGCTTTCTCAATTCACTCACGCCACGTGGATAAACGACACGAACGATGAAAATACGTGATAGAAATGCATCTCTCGTTCTGTACACGTAACCTGGATTATTCAAGTTAGAATCAGGTTGCTCGTATTCGAAAAATCGAAAGTGTTATTTTATCTATTAAAATAAAAAATCGTAATATTTTTGGAAAATATGCTTTTGAATCAATTAGAATTGTTAATGACAGTAGTCATTAATGAAAGTATCATTAATGATACGATTATAATAAGAATTTAACAAATAACTTTCAAGATTTTGTCGATGAATTTTTTTAATTTTTGAAAAACAAATTATTGATGAATTTCGATGAAGTGTTTGATTTTTATTATCAAATCATAGCTTGCAATTTATATTCTATCTGTCAGCATTAAAGATCATATTCAATGTGATTTACTGTGTCAAATATAGTGTTTGAGAGGGTCTATTGTATAGCTTGATGTACATGATTATCTATTAGGATTTATAATATAAAGATTTTGAAAAGAATGTGTGCTTTTAGAAGTAGGTCAACTAATATACCTAACAGAAAATTTTGTAAAATATTACGAAAGTTTGGGAAATTTTTATAACGTTACTAGATACAACGAGACTTTTATAACGAGACTATATATACGTATGCTCTTTGTGAATTTGATACTCGTACGACTTTTCCTCGTTATACTTCCTCGACTTCACCTGTCACCTTTTTGATTTCATAAGATTAAGCACGCATATGCGTTGTATCATGAATGAATATGTTATATTGCTTTTTTTTTAAATTAAATGGGAAGTGATTAATCAAAAACATTTTATGTTTTTCCATAGACTCGAGATATACTACTGTATTGTCTCCATATTTGCAAAGAATCGAATCTCGAACAAATCAGACATCGATTTCTCGAGCGATTTCTATATTAAGCTTTTATATTGTGCAATTGTGCAATTGTGCAATACAATTTATTTTAAAATATTAACAAAATTACCTCTATGATATTGTCGTTTACAAATCTGCTTATTATACTTCAGCAAATTCTTATGAAAGCTCTTGATGTATGGTGAATAATATCGTGTCTATATTTTAAACAAAGATTTTCATAAATTCTTGATAACACATGTATGATATAACGATGTTCGTACTTTTTAACATGTCTGCGCACAACATTAATAATTAAAGAATTCGCACATAAATAGAAAAAATGTTTCTCGATATGAGGTTACGAACACAGTCACACACTAAAAAATAATGTGAAATAATCTTGCATTTCTGTATATAATGAACGATGAAAATGCATTCCAAATTCGAATGTTTCTTTGTGTTATTGTAGGTTACACAAAGAAAACTATGGATCACTGTGAAATGAGACAAAGGGAAAATGAGATTAAAACGAGATGAAACTATGTCGTAGTCACAAGGAGGAAGAAGGACGAGGTCGAAATGCACAAATGATGACAACCGAACCGTTTGAACGTCTTTCTTGCACTGAGAGACGAATCCAGTTGAGCAATAATACAGCCACCAGACAACCAGTAGAGTGTCACGCACTAACACATTCTCTAGGCCAACGTACCTTGCAGGGGTATATGCGCGCGCGTCTTGGCGGTAAATACACTCTCCACCGGTCAACTCATGGGCGCCGGCGCAGTTGGTAGCATTGCTAGAAAAAACGACCCCTTGATCCTTCGTGCCAGATTCCAAAGATCGTGTTTTTCTCTATCCCTTCTACGAGTAAGTAACTAGTTGACCGACTTTGAACTATCCATTGCTTATTACTCGCTGTGATTGATTTGCATAGGACTTTCAGATTGTGAGTATCTTTTTAATTCAACGATTCCCGATATTTAATTGGACCTATTGATTGACTGAATTGTCATTGCACGCCATTTGATATGCGGTAAGTGTTTAACCTCATTAACGATGTTTCACATAATTTCATATCATTGTCTTATTAAAAAACGTTATTCGTGCTTGAGATTTCTTTCACAAATTTTATATCTTTCATAAATTTTATAGAATGATTAAAATAGATAGATAGAAAATCGAAATTCCTTACGAAATTACACATTAATGTTAGCTTTTGAAACATTTATTTTCTTCTTGTTTACGTCTATCTTTTGAGGCTATTTTCAAATTCACGTTCACTGACGCCAATGTGCACACGCGCGATCCTTATGATTGCACCATGAAACTTGTACATATGCGTACAAATGTACATACATGGATTTTGACTTTGTATTTGTTTTTTTTTCACATACTATATACACGTTTAAAGTAGCTTTCGATTTTACATATCGTTGGGCGGGTATGGGTTTGTGTGCGTGTATATACGCACTTTTCGCCATGATATGTCGTAAATCGAAAGTGCGCAGTCTACAGTTGATCGTTAGTGCCGTTATTTTCCGTGTGTAAGGACCCCTTATGCATTGAACTGTTGCGCAAACTTTTGCAATTCCAAATTGGTCGCAAAGATATTTACCGCGAAATTATTGCATTGCTTGCGACACTTGCCTCTCTTGGATAATTTCTAAAAACTTATCGTCATGATACTGTGCAATCAATCATTTCCGGTATAAAATATAATCTTTCGCGATTTTTTATCAAAATGTGAAAATGATTCTGCGACGCTATATAAGTAGGAATTGAAATAGAAATTTTATCTGATTTTTTATTGTTTAATTTTAAAATTATAATATAATATTTATAATGATATATCAAATATAGAATGGTATTAGAATAGTAAAAATCAATTAATTTTGAAACAGTAATGAACAGTATTGAAATAAAGATTTCAAGAGGAGAATCTCGACGAGTCAACTTTCTGTTTGTCCTATATGCATAAAAAAGAACTTTGAGATAATTTCATTAGTTGTGAATCATCGAATAATTGTTAGCTATCATTTACGACATGAAATAAGCAATCTCATGCATAATTTTTAACACGTAATACAGATTCCATTTATGTACAAGTACTATGAAACGATTATAATTTAAATGTAGATGATAATGACATTTTCTGAATTTATTGTGTAAGAATATTGTATTTGTATTCTGAGGATATATGCTATAATATCATACATAATTGAGCTAAATAATTATGTTTTTATAAAATTTTTATAAAATTTAAATGAAAGCATAATAATGTTTTTTTAAAACTAATATTGTCATTAAATATATCTTATATATCCAATTAATTTGTTTACGAAATTACATCACTAGATGAATATGTAAATGCAAAAGTTGTTTCAAACATTAATTAAAGAAATATATATTCTTTTTATATTTACGTAAATTTATTTTTTCTCGTTTGGAATCGTTTTATTGTAAAAAACAAAAACAATTTCCAAATAATATTTAAATTTTATTATTTTTTTTATTAAATTAAATTAATATACAAGAATATAAATTTTTCATAAATAAATAGTAATAATAATCTGGTATTGTATTTTTTTGGCTAGAATTTAATTTTTTATCGGGAAACCAGTTATATAAAGAAACAGGTTTTTCAAGCAAAATATTTTTCGATTTAAAAATGCATAGTTTACCGTAAACACTATATAGCATTCAATAAAATTCGAACCATTTCTCGCACTAATTCTTTGTCAGTCATTGTAGTGTAAGTTTCTTTATTAGTACCAATTTTAACTTTATTTACACCATGCGGAATTATCACCTTTTTCTTAGCCGATGCATGAAATTCTTTCGCACCAGATATCATCTTTATTTCCAAGATATTTTCTTTAGTAATACCAGAACCTGGCATCACGATTATTTTGTTTCGAGCTTCTTGAACGAGCTTTTTTATCAATTCTAATCCTTCTAATGCGGTATCCTTTTGTCCAGAAGTTAGAATTCTCTCGAATTTTAAATCTATTAATATTTTCAAAGATTTTAAGGGATCGTTGACTTCGTCGAATGCTCGATGGAACGTTACTGGTAATGATTCAGCAGCGGAAAGAATGTCCTTGCAAGATTCCACGTCGATTTCATTATCTGGTGTTAATGCGCCAAAGACGAAACCATCGGCACCGTAATCTTTTAATATTTTTAAATCCTGTAACATGACTTCCATTTCTTCTTTCGTATATACAAAATTTCCGGAACGTATTCGAAGCATAGCATAAATTGGAATGGATGAAAAACTCTTAATTTTTTGTAAAAAGCTAGGAGTAGGTGTTAAACCACCCTCGGAAAGGGCAGAACAAATCTCGAGCCTCGTTGCACCACCCTCGATTGCATTTTTCGCTGATTCTAAAGAATCTATGCAAATTTCCATCTGAAATATGGAATATATTGCACAAGAATTTTTAGAAAGTGATTTAAATAATGATAATTGAATACTTACTGTCTGTTGGAAAGTGTTGCCAATTTCTCAAAAAAAAATATAATAAAGTCACTAGCTGTTTATGTCTAGGGATAAGTGAAGAAGCAATGTTATCACAATGTGATGAATATTTTGTTTCGAAAATGTCACTTTATTATTTATCGCTACAGTTAATGTTGAAGTTAGAACAGATTTTGTGATTTTGTGATCAATATTTATTGAATCGAAATAAACGAAAAGGGGCACAATGGATGTAAATAAGAAATGCACATGGAGAATAATGTGTTAATACGATTACTCTGCCATCTGTAGAAATATACTGAACTATTTGCCAAATTTATAGAAGATAAGCAAGATATCTTATCTCGATGTATAAAATATATTTATTTATAGAATAATTTAATTAATAATTTAATTAATAAAAAGATGATTAAACGGAGGCAATATTGGAAGGTATAAATTTGACAATTATATATTTGATTATTAAAATAGCACACTATTTTAAAACCAATGAGTAAAGCAATATTATTATTAAAATTAACATAATTGTTGCTTTAGACATATTTATACAGTAAAATATTATTAATATTTCTAATTCAGTATTTTTCTTATATGATTAGTTATTTTGTAGCAATTTATTAATTTATAATAAAAATCCTTTGTACAATAGATATATACCTAACCTACTTAATTATTTGCACAAAGAAAGTCAAGCACATGAGATTTTTTTTAAACAAGTAATTAAAATATCTGGTTACTAATCTTTTAAGGATCTTCAGTTTTAAATCTCAGAGGAGGATTTCTCGACTTTACATTTGGTATGTCATTTTTAAAATAACTCAGAAGTTAATATTCTTTATTTCTTTTCAATAATTTGCATCTTTTATCGATGCTGTTTAATTTAAACATATATATTCGCTTGAGTTTGCTTGTTTCTTTTCAGAAAAAAGAAATTGTTGAACTAACAATTCCGATAGTCCTGTTTAAAAAGAGGTAAATGAATGGATGACACAATATGTATTATAAAGCGCAATGAAATTCTGTATTATACAACATATATAATAAAATAATACCAAAAGTTATAGAAGTAAAAAATAATAATATTAATATTAATAATAATAATAATAATAATAATAATAATATTAATATTAATAATAATAATAAATGTAACAAATATTTAAGCGGAATTTATAATAGGGCATTGGCAATAGGGATCTAGAAGTCTAAAAAATAAAATACTTAAAATGACAGAACAAGGAATAGGGAGAGGACGTGGAACGTCTTAAAATCCTCGTCGCGAGTTTTGTCGATTAAAATATCATAATCAACGCACGATCAGTCGCATAAGTCGAGAGGAGGCTAAAACGATAGATTCGCAAATGGCCTGGCAATCATCTTTGGAAAATTGAAAATATCCACGGATTTTTCTGATGCCTGACCAATTCTGGCTTTATTCGACATTACAGCCTTCCTGGAGGCTGTTTCGTTCTTTCGTTTTCCTTTCTTCTTCTTCTTCGTCTAATTACAACTCGCAAAATCAGAGATCGCCATTCGACACTGCGATCGGCGATGGACTCGTCGGATTGCTCGAGCTGGTCGTCCATTTGTTCTTGTGTGGATCCACGCCGAAACCTTCATCGTAATTACCCCGTGTGATGAACAGTTGTTTGAAATGTGGGATGCAGTAGAGTTTACCATTATTTAAGGTGAACGTGTCCATCCTGTTTGGGAAAAAAACGATCGTTTATTTGATTGTTCTATTTATAGATTTTTGGTATCGGTTGGTGCTGCAGGAAAAGAAAAGAAAAGAGAAGAGAAGAGAAAAAAGAGGGGAATATGGTCTGTTACGAAGGAAGAAGAAGAAAAAAAACAGAGAGATAAAGTCTCAGGGAGTATTGTAACGTTACCTTAACACGCAATTGCACTGCAGACACCGGAAGCACTGTTTGTGAAATATTTTGTTATTTGTCTCCACCTTTTCTAGGGGGTACACTTTCTTTTCGCAGCTCTCGCACACGTCCGCGCAGCTCGCCTGTATCTCCTGCGTCGATTTTAGATTGGAAGAAAGCAAAATAAGTGAAATAAAAAAGTGCTGGATGAAAAAAAAGTGATGGGTCGATAAGGAGAAGAGATGAATGTGCGTGTGATTATTATTATTATTATTTTTCTTTTTTTCTTTTTCTTTTTTCTTTCTTTCTTTCTTTTTTTAGGAAAAAAATCTTTGAAAGAAT
Organism: Apis mellifera; assembly: GCF_003254395.2. Classification (NCBI taxonomy): domain Eukaryota; kingdom Metazoa; phylum Arthropoda; class Insecta; order Hymenoptera; family Apidae; genus Apis; species Apis mellifera. Next base: position 5,918,293 of record NC_037652.1, read on the forward strand.
TCCAAAGGCCAATTCTCTCTGTTGATGAGATGAAAGAACTGAAAGAACTTAATATTGGGGATAATATTGCACTGCTTCTTCTCGTATCTTTCACATATTTTCTATCACACAATTCACACCATATCATATATTTTCGTCAGGATGTGCCCTTTTATTTATCGTTTTTAATATGGTCGTAATAAATTGTTACACGTGAAAGGTAAACGGTAAATAACAAGTCATATCATACGTCGCTAAAAATTATACAATCCAAGACGCAATGAAAGTCTACGTGAAAAAGTAATCGCAATAGTAGGCCGTGAAATCAAGCGATCGATCGATCAACTAAATTACTCGCATACAAAAACATTTAACTCTCGCCGAATTAATAACAAACACGCGAATAATGTCTCGTATATGTATGTACGTACGTTTACATTATCTCGACAACCTTTAGAAAAAATTATTGCACTGAAAAAATTCCATCGTCGAGAAGATCGGTGTTGTTACCTTGATGATTACCATTTTTCATTCAACGAAGGAAAAGAGATATCGATATCGCGTAGAGAATATATATATGTGTGTGTATACATATTTACATACACATACCTTTTCTATTCCGTTCTCTCTATATAATTTTTTGATTAAAAAAGTCACTAATGCCTCTAAAAATCTCGCACCTCCGTAAAAACTTGTCGATTCTCGATACAGAAAAGAAGAGGTCTCGAGAGAATCCTGAAATTGTAATTCGATTCCACGTTTTCCTTCCCCCGTCAATTCGCCAATTCTCTCCCCTTCTCTTCTTTCGTTTTCCAAATTCTCGCAATTCCTATGGCGTCTCTACATATACGTATATATATAAAGAAAGAATTAAAAAAAAAATATTTGTCTCTTCCGTTTCCGTTATCGATCCAAATATCCGATTTTTCATTCGGAAACAGATGAACGAATAAAATAGTCTTCAGTCGGATCAATCAAACGCGATCGAAGTCAATTTCAGGAATTGTTCCCTTTCTCCTTCCGACACGGGTGCGCTCATCTAAATAGATCAAAAGGGGGGTTCGATATACGTCGTTCTTCTATGATAAACATATAATACCATATTATATTCATATGTATACGTATATGGATGCTGTGTACTGTGCATCCGCGTTTCGCAATGACGAAAGAATTAAATGTAACATCCGCCTCCTCTCCTCTTTTCTTCCTCTTTGAATGCCATTGCGGGCAAAACGATTCCCTCGTGTTCGATCATCCACTCGTCGAACATTATAGAAAAATTAATATAAAATAAATCGATAACGTTCGTTCGACGCTCGATATTTATTCCCCTAGTTAAGGAACGATGGTTATTTCTTTTTCGTGCGTACAATTCACCGATTCATTCGATTATACACGACAAGGAGGAGACATCGGTAAATGAGAACCCCTTCGATTCCCTTATATCTCTCGTTTCTTTGAATCTTCTTCGCCAACTTTCTTGGAACTTTCTAAGTATTAGTGTGCGTACCGCGTTCGATTATCAAACGATTGATTGTACTAAACATCGTTGCGTTTTATCGTATAAACTTGTATAAATGTATATATAATATGTAGATCTATCTCTTTGTAAAAAATGATATTGCGATTTCTTTTTTTTTTTCTTCTTTTTCTCTCTCTTTTTTTCGGACGTGTCGGCGAGAAGATTCGTTCGAGATTCGTTCCGGATAATCGATTGTTTTTTTGCTCGCCTTCCCCTTCTCTAAAAATCGCCTCTAAACAATCTAGATCTATCGTCCGATGTGATGCTGTAAAAAAGACTCGAAATCGTGTAAAAGCGTTCGAAAAAGCTCGTAAAAGATCCTAAGTACGTCTATACTCCATAAAGGTTGGACCTTTGATCATCGCAAAAACTGTGACGCGATCTTTAATCTCGAATTTTTCATCTCTGAAAATTCGCGTCGAAAATTCATTAAACACGCCTCGCACTACTACTACTTACAGTACAATTCTCTTCTCTTAGCTTTTCGTCTTCGATCTTGGCACTCGGGGGGAAAAAAGAAAAAAAAGAGAATCGAGTGATTTGACTGATTGAAGAGACGAACCCATCTCAACGATAGTAGATTCGATCGATAGTTACTCAACTCAATTTGGCACCCTATCGCCTGCTAAGTAATTTCATGGTACAAATTATTTCGTATGTGTATGTGTACGTGTATGTGTGTTTACGTGTGTATCGACGCGCGTAACAAATGTGACGTATCTCCATTTGGCGCGCGGCAAAATATAAACAACCCCCAAATATCTACTTGCCTCTGAGAGGCTCTCGGTGTTCCATCTCGCTGTTTCCAAAATCCTCGTAAAATATTCTCGCATTGAAACGCGTACAAATAAATTTTTCGACTCGAGAAAATTCGGCGGCCAACGACACGAAGCGGGGGAAGATACGATGATTCATCGATTACAGCGAGAGCCGATGAAAACGATCGTGATTGATTCGTCGTCGATACGTCGAGCGCTCGATTAAATTGCGAGGATGCAGAGAGAGAGAGGACAGGCGACGTATGCTTAAAGTATTGCAACGAGTTTCAATTCCATCGATTGATCCGCTTAATTCGCTCGGTGGTTTTCGGACGCGCATAGCACGCTCGACGTATCTCGTCGTCTCTCGTTCGTTGACCCTCGATGTACAATATGATAATCTACGCTAGTTCCATTAAAAAGAAACGCTTTCGTTGGAAAAAGGCTTCTAAAAAGAAAAATCGCACAATGATTCCTCTCCAAGTCTCCAACGAATATAATTGTATATATTCGTGTACTCCTCGTTGCGTGTATTTGGGTTTGTGTTTGTGTATGTATGTATATGTGTGTACGTGTGCGCATTTGTTCGTATCCTCTATAACGTTCTATTCGCTCCGCTTCGTGAGGCCCTCCTCCTCCTCCTCAGGTCCATCTTCCCGGGCCTTCTCGTCGATCCTCCACTTCCGGTGCCCCCTTACTGCTCGCGTTCAACAGAGAATAGTTCAATCGCTAGATCACTAAGGGCTGTGGAGGAAAAGCTCAGGGCCAACAGAGATTTTTTTTTTGCAGGCGGCAATCTCAAGATCAAGGAGAGAGAAAAAAAAAAAGAAAACGTACACGGCACACACGTGTTCACATGTCATCAATCGCTAACTAGTCATGCTGTGTTGGAGTTTGTTTAGTGTGGTTACCATATCTATCATACTTTGAAAGAAATTACTGGTTGGTTATCCGATTGTGTATCTTTTTTTTTCGACGTGTCGAGGTCCAATCGTTTCTTTGTTTCCTCTTTTAAGATGGAAGAGTTTTGGTTTCGCGTTAGTAGTAGCTAAAATTTTTCAGTGGCTTTTATCGTACGTTCAAAGAATCGAGTCGAGAATCTTGGAAGAGTATACAGAGAAAAGCAATCTTTGTATTTTCTCGTTACGATAATAAAATAGAAAAGATTCGTTGAACGCACGTGTTTGTTACACATTACAACGTATAATTCGATACAAAAGTATTCGTCGTAGAGACAAGAACAAAATTAAAATGTCGCAACTAAACTAAAATAAGAGAGAAAAAAAAAAAAGAAAAAGAATAATCGCAGAACAGGTAAATCGTGCTTTGATCAAAAGGGGGAACGCACACACTTGTAAACGCATACATTTGTAAGGGGAAAAAAAAAAAAGAAAAATATTATCTATACAAAATTGGGCAGCAAGGTTAAACAACGATTATCAAGACACACCATGCTTCACACCAAAAAAAAAAAAAAAAAGATAAATAAATGTATATAAATAAATCACAACAAGATTACGCAGAGAAGAGATGAATAAATAAAAAAAAGTCATATGCAGTGCGATCGGTCAATGAAACGGTTATGTATTTATATATAATCGACACACCCAGAAGAGTGAATTGCGAGAAAGGGAGGGAAAAAAAAAATTATTGCAGAGCTCTCAGAATATCAATGAGCCGGTGGTGGCTGGAAGGAATGAATGGAGGAGGAGGTGAACGAAGTGAATTCCCTACGGAAGAGTACTCACCACGAATCGATTGACTTTGACCTTAGGTGTGCGCGGCGATTCGTTGGTTTGCGAGCCGAGGGACTCGAAACGGGCCCTCAGACTGCTCGCAGACTCTATGCTCAGCTGTTCCCCGGACGAATTTTGAGCGATTTCCATCTCGGCGATGTGCTGGTTGCTCGTCGTCGTCTTCCCATCCGTCTCCTCCCAGTGCTCGAATTTCGCGCACAAGGTTTTTGCGCGGGCCGCGTTCTGCGCTTGCTTCAAAAACTCGTCCTCAACCTGAAATACACGTTTCGTTAATTTCCACGGAGTAGTTCCCGTTTCTTGCGTTTCGTTCGTTCGAAACGAGTTAAATCAACAATTTTGCAATATCCGAGAGGAATGTGGGGCCGAACCAGAATCATTTCGGGGATAAAAGCGGAATTTCTAAAGAGATTTCATTAGCGAACCGGTTAAATTATTCCTAAACCTATATGATTTCGAGAAAAAAAAGAAGAAGGAAAGAAAAAATGTACAGGCGACGAAAAAAGAAGAGAAACGTGCAAGAGAGAAAGATGTTTAAGATAATAATATATGGATGGATTTTATGGATATTTCCATTGTAATTTCACATTGTCCCAGGCATCTTGCGCAGCGACAGGTGTCGTATCATCTGCATATCCGTGTCGCCTCACGGCTCACTTGAGCAATTTTGCATTGTGCATATTCATAACGGCGATAGGAGGAATCTCGAGGATGCCTTGGCCCCGTGTTAATAAACGGCCACCATTTATTGCGGTTCGAGAACAATGAGAGAAACGCGTGGCGAGTATGCGCGCACTCACCTTATCGGAAGCTCGCACGTAGTTAGGATCCCTTTCCTCGCCGCTGTCCTCACCCTCCGTCTCCTCGCCATCCTCGTCCTCGTCCTGCTCGGAGTCCGACGCGGTCGCCTTCGCGTACTTGTCCTCCGGGGGCGGCGTGAAGCACTTCAAAGGTTTCGGCCCGTTCGGCAATTCCTTCTTGCACGCGTTCTCCTCCATCTGCCGGAAGATGGACAGCATCTTTCTCGCTGTGTCCGTGTGCACCACCTCGTTCACCCTGTCGTCGGCTCTCACCACGTCCGGGTCGCGGTATATCTCGCGTTCGGGGGAGTCCATCTGTCGAGAAACGATCCTCGATGAAATAATCTTTTTCTTATTATTATTTTTCTTAGAACGTCGTCGTTCTAATTCTTCAAGCTTTTAAAATCGAAGAAAAAAAAAAAGAAAGCTTCGTTATCTATGTATTAACGATCGTTAAAACACGCTTGGACTCTGGACAGGAAATGCAGGGGGATTGGATAAAAAAGGGGGACGTTGTTTTCCGCGAATCGAGTTGTTGTGAGTCAGCTCGAACGCGGTTTCGCAAGCGGCCAACACGCGATGACAATGCAGAATCGCCCGTTTCTCTCATACGCGTCTCTCAGCGAGAAGATATTAGCGAGCCGCGTCCCACCGGACGAGGACGCGGAGGAGGAGAGACGAAAAGAGAGGGGCTACCAACACTCCGCTCGAAAACAAACGCGGTTGGAACTTCGCTTTGGAAAGAGAGATTTATAAGTCGGAGAGAAAGCTAATTAGTTGCGACCATTTTTATTAATCGCGTTTCCCTCGCTGCTTTTATTTCGAAAAAAGTAGACTAAGAGTTGAGACGATTTATCTCCTCACCTTTCGTTTATTATCGCGGCACGCGAGAGATAACGAAACGAGACAATTATTACGATATTTTTATCGGAGGAAGAATTCGATTAAAAAAGGCGTACCTTTTTTTTTAAATGGTCTATTTTTAAGACGGAAGCGATTCGCTCGTCGAGGAACGAAGGAAAGAAAGAAAGTTCTTCTTTCGGAATCCGATCGATCGGTTCTCGTCGAAAAGAAAGCGTTATACATATGCGTTTGCACGTACCGTCCAAGTGTATCGACATCCTTGTACCGTTACTTTTGAAGAAGCGGTTACGAGAAAGCGGCCAATTTTCTACACCGATTGCTACCGATTCTTCTTCTTTTTCTTTCTTTTCGATATTCGGTCGCACAACACTGGCAATTCGGACGACTTACCTTACCTCGACTCGATTTTTTATTTCCAAGCGTTTCGAGATTTCTTTTTTCACAAACTTGAGTCTCACTTCTCCCTTTTAAATTTCGTCGATCGAAATAATTTCGTTAAGAAGATCTCCTCGAAATCTATCTGCTCGCGACGACGTTGCTCGAATCGCACGTACACGGATCTTCCTGTTCCTCGGTTTGTCGGACGGTGGCCTTGGGACCCCGACGACGCTGGATGCGTTGCGAAAAAATGAACCGTGCAAAAAGCGAGTTTAACGGAGGCGGATCACGAGCGTTGCTCGACCCACCGCGATCCGGACGAGAATAATTTCAACGGTCCGTCGTACATAACGCGATTATCCTACTCACTTTTTCGATCTTCGCTGGCCTTGGATCGATGCTTGGAAAAACGTACGAGAGGAGGCGTTAACGCGAACTTGAGGAGAAGAGAGAAAGAGAAGGAGAAAGAAGAGGAAGTGGAAAAAGTAGAAGAAGAAAAAGAAAAAAATGAGGCGAGGAAAGAGAGAGAGAGAAAGAGAGAAGAGAGAAGAGAGAAGAGAGAGAGAGACGCGCACGAGGGAGCCTTTTGTTTCGTTGGCCCCGGCAAACACCGAACTGGCAGCGGCGTGTCGGCGGCGGTTGCTATGCCGTTCACACGAGGAGGACGCACGGCTCTTACTGTGTTCCCCCTTCGTGAGTTACTGGGAGGGCCACACGGTGGTGTGTGGCTCGCCTCTGCACCGTGCTCCTCTCTTCTCCTCTCTTCTTCACGAATGGAAGGATGTAGGAATACTAACGGTAAAAGTATGGCTGCTGACCACTCGAGGGGGTTCAAGGACAGCGGTTGAATCGAGCGCCGCACGCCTGTTCGCGGCCTACGATCGGCCACCGCTTTCACGGGCCTTCTTCCTTCCTTCGCCCCTTTTATCCGGCAACCGATCGTTAATCCTCTCGATCGATAACTATCCACGAACGCGGGGAAAGTGGAATATTTCTTTCGGGATAATTCTTATCTTTCCTCCTTTCCTTTTTTTTAAATGATTCGTACGGAATTCCAACTCGATCGAAGGGGGAAATGTTGATTAAATCGTTCGATAAATTGGATAAATCATGCAAGAGGGATTTTGAAAGGAATTCCATGCGACGAAGCTTCGAGCAAAGAAATGTTACGTCTGAGATTAGTCTGCGAATAAAAGAAGAAGGGAAGAAGAAAACACCAGCACGCTTCGGTTAGAAAATATTAACACGGGGGATGAATTTCAATCGGTGCGCACTCGGGAAAAATCGTCGAACCTTGACTTGACCGTCGCGCGGAGGGGTAATTCGGAACTGCTTCCGCTGTTTCTCCGGCTCCTTGTACGACTCGAAAAATTTGAACTTATTCGAAATGTCCGAGGTCTCGACCTGGACCTCCTCGGTGGTGTCCGAGCTTCGCACCACGTCATCTGAGACTTGCCGTCCCATGAATGCCTTCGTGTTCCAGACCATTTCAAACGATTAATTGAATCGGTTCAACCGAGCTTCAAAATTCGCGCGTCTCCCGATTCGATTAACCCTCGATGGCCGCCGCCTCTTGTCAATTTTTAAACGCTTCTGCCAAGGTTAATTCGTCGAATTAACAGCGACGTGCCCCATCAAAGATTAATCGAAACGTTTTTATAACACTAATAATATTACAACTGTCGATCCTGCAAAGATTAATCTTATTCTCCTATTCATCAAAGCGTCCCCTCTCGAGAGGATTAAACCCTTGTTTTCAAATACCAAAATAATTATAATTAATTATAATAATATAAGAGAGAAGGAAAGGTTTAATCCAAGTTGAGGCGAGAAAAAAAAAAGAAAGGGAAAAACTTACGTCTCTGGCGCGTCGGGATTGTTCGGCCGGTGTCTTCGGGTTCACAGGGGTCACGGGCCTCCCAGTTTTGGCGGCGGTCGCGTCCAGTTCGAGGAAAAGCGACCGAGACTTCCTGCTGATCCCTGCGCACGACAATGATCGGATCGATCCATTTATCCCCCGATTATACTTTCGAAAGTATCGAGCGAGCAAATACGAGGAGGGAAGGCCGGCTCCACTCCACTTATAACCTACAGCTAACCGACATCTATCTTAAGAGCCGCCACTCTCTAAGTAACCACGATCACTGGTTGGCGCACATGGTAGCAAATTGAGCGGCGGCCGCTGCCAGTTTTCGACCAACGATCCAACGCGGCTAATTACATTTAACGGGTTCTAAATATACATATATATATATATGTGTGTGTGCGTGTATACGTTGCTCGTAACCGGGATGTAAAATGCACCTGCTGCGATCACTTCCTCGTCAGCCTTCTCCGGTTTCGGTTTGCTGTCGGTCTCGTCGTCCGACGCGGCTATGGGCTCGCCACGTTCGAATCTCTCTTTGATGGAACGAGCGTGGGTCGAGTGTTGGATCTCCTCCGCCGCATTGATCTTCGTCACGCGCTCGCTTCCGGCTACCGCTTGCTGATACATCTCCTTCATTTTACCCTGTTTGCCCTGCAACCGAGAGAGAGAGACAGAGAGGAAAACAGTGATCTCCTCCAGCCTTGGTCCGTTCGGTTATGTATATAGTTATATAGAAGCGAAAACGTTTTCTTTGATCTTCGATTCGAGAAAGAGAGAGAGAGAGAAAGAGAGGATGATGAGATAAGTCCGAGAGTAGAGTATAGGAAAGTATTGGGTCGTAATAATAATAATAATAATAATAATAATGTTGGCTGTTCTCTGGCCGATTACAAAAGATCGCTTTATTATCCGCCAATTTTTATTATTTCATTTATTACGCGGAGCGGTGTAGGGTTTTATCTTCCCCGATACTCGAGTGAAACGTATCTTTTGTGGAAGGGAGAGAAGAGAAGAAAGAAAATGCGTTGCTCTTTTAAACGTTGTTGTTCGGTATAAGAAGATGATATGCGCGATATCTTCGATCAGTTTCTTATTTAACTAGTTACGAAAGAATATATTTTTTCCCTTCTTTTTATATATATATATATATATTGAATAACTCGCAATATCTTTCAAACTGGAAATTTCTCTTTTCATTTTTTTCCTCGTTTAGACAACTTTTTCTTTGGAAGAAACACTTTAGAAACACAGATTCGCGATTTAATAATAGAAAGTGATTAAAAAGACGTCATTTCGAGAAAAATGAACTTTTCAAACTTATGAGACACATTAAGTATTTTTTCCTTTTTTCTTTTGGATCGATCCAACACTTCGTACATTTTTCTTCTTAAAATACCGGATCCACAAAGGTTCATCGATCGATGCGCGATCCATCCTTCGCGCAGCTGCCTCGTTAAACTGCGTTCTCTCCGCGAGGAGAGAAGTTGCGCTACATTTTCCTTCCGCTCGAACTTTTTCCCCGTGTTCTGACGCGTGCACGATGCCATTACCCCGGACTACTTGGCCAACGATTCAGAAAACGGATTGGCGAAAAAAGCGATTTCGATCCGACTTCCTTCCGAAAAAAAAAAAAGAAAAGAAAAGGAAAGAGAGAGACGGTCGAACGAGCTCGAAAACGAGCGCGATATTACCATGAACAATCTCGAACGAATCCCGGCTATCTCCTCCTTCCTGGCCTCCCGTTGAACCTCCCGTCTCCCCTGCTGGCTGGTCGTCTCCCAACGATTCTTTATGTCGTCCATTTTCGTGAAGCTGATCGGTCGCTCGCGGGTCGCGCGTTTAGCCTTCACGATCTCGCTGTCCACCTCTGCAAACGGGGAATAGATCGTGATATCTGTTTCATATTTTGCGAATGAGAAAATCAGAGATCACCACGGTTACTCATAGTTTTATAATGAAAATTGGAGGAGGAAATTTTAAATACCAAATTCAAAGTTTTATTCGTTAATTAAAATCGAAACAATTTTCATTTCAACGAGAAATTAAATTAAATCGATAGAGTCACGACTTTATATTTGCATTCGACAGATTTTTTTTTAATTTCTATCAAAGATGCATCCTTAAATGCGATCTTAAGACAGAAGATGATTTTAAATCCAACGTTGCATCCACGAGTATAAAGAGAAAGAATGGTTCCTGGATTATGGAGAAAAGACGGACGCAAAAATACGTGGAAATCTCGATTCGAATTAAATGTCTGTGCTCACCCTCCGTCTCCTCCGCCTCTTCCTCCTCCTCGCTCTCGCTCGACTCCTCGTAAGGGATCCCATTCAGCGACTCGTCCGCAACTCCGATATCCATGCCTTTCGCCTGGAATCTGGACAAAAAGACGTGCAAAGTAGCGGCGAACATTGGCTAGAATTTCTGATTGCTTGGCACGCGGACAACGCCGGCGCATTATTCGTCCTCTCTCTCTCTCTCGACTCGCGAGGAATCGCTGATCGGAACGGACGCCGACACGTTTGCAAATTCATTTCTTGTCGACGCCCCTGCCTGCCTTTTCGAATCCTCGCTTGCAAATTTTTCAACGACTCCTTCCTCCCGTTTCCAATTACGATACACCTCGTTTGTAATTTATTTCGTCGCGTAAATCGATACGAAATCCGTATCGTTTGAAAAATTGTCGAAATAAAGAATTATCGATACTTCGATAAAGCGGCTTTATTAGCCTGCCTCCCCGTCGAGTAACAATAACAACGAGAGGAGAACAGTGTGCATTCATCTCGATCGTAAGATTAATCAGCGTTCGGGGAAAAACGCGGCGTAGCCACAGAGTCCTCGTTGTGTCCATCGTGGTGGAAACGAATCTGTGTCACGGCTGAGAACCTCGTCTCTCCTCGACCCACGTCCTACGTTCGTATATGGCCGTTGGAAACGAGAAAGAGAGAGAGAGAGGGAGGGAAGGAATCGGCCAAGCGTTTGGAATACGTAAATCGAAACGATGGAGACGAGCTTACTTGGCGAGTTTGCTCAAGATACTCGGGGACCTCTTCACGGCGATCTGCGACGGCGACCTTTCGATCTCGTTAGTCTCGGCGCCGGCCTTCTCGAACACTTGGAACCGGGACTTCACGTTCAGGCTCGACAACTCCTCGAGGCCCAGGTCCGGTTTGTCTGAGGCTGCGAATGGATATTAAAACAAAAGTTTACACGTCGAACACGGGTGTCTCGATCGTAGATATACGCGCTTAGATCGTAGATTCGATGGCACACCGCTTAGTTTATATATATATATATTTATATTGTGTGTGATTTGGCTAATGGGCCGATCTCTGGTTGCGATGAATGCGGTCAGGAGTCTAGCCAAGCTGTGATAAAATCGTTCCAGTAATCGCTCTAAAGAGGTTTAACTGCTTCGAGTTAGTCGGTTTTTTGGCTAAGGTGTTAACGTTAATTCGTGGTCTCGATTACTCCCTTCCCCGCTGTAAATCAATTTTTGCGTCTCTCTCGATGTTCCACGAACGTTGATCAACACCCTGTACAACAATAATGAATCGAAATCTCGACAATCTCGTGTCCGTGGTTGAAAAATCACTTGTCCGACTGGTCTCTCGGGGAATAATCTCTGAACAATGATTACGCCACCGACGGACTCGAAATTGTCACGTGTGTCGTCATGCAACGATGATTTTCTGATCTCACACTACAGTGGCAGTCTTGCTTAATAATAAAGATATTAAAATTAGAAACAAACAGGCAAACAACCTTCTATGGAAAGGAAACGAGAAGGGGAAAGGAGGGAGAAACGAAAATTAAACGCATCGGAGGATATAAAACTATAACACAATAATGATGCGTGTTGTTAAAACGAGAATCAGCGGTATTAAAGAAAAGGTGCACTCTGCAAACTTAGGTTAGGCAACTGTTAGAAAAACTGTTCTCGGTCGTTTGTTCGGCCGCCATGTCGGTCACACTATTACCACCGTCACAACTATTACCTCTGACCACATCGGGCGGCAACTCTTTCGGCTCGTTCTCCCGTATGATCAGCTCCGGCTTTCGAGGTCGCACTACGAAGTTCACAAGACATCCCTTTGTCGCATTAACCATCTCTTTGCATTTACGTGTAATTATATAGAGAGGAGGATGGAATAATGGACGGCAGGGGAAGGGCGGTAATTTCAGCGTAACAAAAGGAGGGGGAGACGACGCGGATTATTCCATCCACGTCCCCCTTTCTAACCTTCTTTTCGTCATAGTTTGATATTTAGAAAAAAAAATAGATACTCGCGGGAGAAAATTCAACGCAAACGTATTTATTTATAATAACGCCTCTTCTTACTATATTTTTGCAATTTGTGCTACTGAAGTTGCATAAAAGTAAATCCAATTAAATCGTACTCTTCATCGGTGAAGAAGTGGGTATACACGCGTGTGAACGGAGAAGAGTATGATTTAATTGGATTTTATTCCAACTTCGGTAGCTCCTCTTAGCTTCTTACTATATTTTTGCAATTTGTGCTACTGCAGTTGGATAAAGTCCAATTAAATCGTACTCTTCATCGATGAAGAACGTGGGTATATACACGCGCGTGAACGGAGAAGAGAAAGAAAAAGCGGAGGATAAAACTCGCGACGAGCGCAGCGGCGGTGATATCAAAGCGATTCAGAAAGATTCGCGGAGATTAGACGCGAAGAAGGTCTATTTCGAGGCGAGTTCCGCCTACGGTCGCGAAGAATCGCGGAGGAGAGTTACGCGTGAACCATACGTGGGGCGTGATCGACTTACTTACCAGGCTGGTCCGACTCCTCAACCGGTTTCGGTTGGAAGAGTTCCTTGAAGTGTGGCTTACAGTAAAGCGTGCTCTCGTGGCTCTCGTAATTGTCCACGTTAAGCTGCTTGCTACACTGGACGCACCGGAAGCAATTCTTGTGCCAGACCAGACCCTCGGCCTTTGTCTGTTCCATTTGGAAGACGACCTTGCCACAGCTGCGGCAGTTCGGGTTCGTGTCGCCGTTCTGACCCACCTGCCGTCAAATCCTATTATTGCTCCACCGATCATTTGCGCTCTTTTTATCTTTCCCCCCCTTTCTTCCCTCCCCTCTTTTTTATTCCTCCATTCGAGAGCGAATCTGAATATTGTTGAACAATAGTTCTTTTTAAGGAAAATTCAAATTGTGTTTGAATTTTCCTTATAGCGAGGAATTTTGGAGGGAGAGAAGAGAGAGATATCTCGATGATTCTTTTTTTTTAATTTCGAAAGGTCGAAGTTTTTTCTTCTCGAACGAGCAACGCCTTTGTGTTTCCTTCTCTCGTTTATGAGAGTCGATTCCGCGCGAACAACTCGAAACAGAAAGGCTATTTACACGTTCTCCGCGGCTGAAGGGGTTAAGTTACGTCGATCTTAAAGTATCTCGAAGAGAAAGAGGGAATATATATGTATAAAGAGAGAGAGAAAGAGAAAGCTTACGGCGTTCAGCTGCTGTTGCACTTTGCCGGCATCGATCGAGCGCACATGCAGCACCGTCTTCTTGCTGAGGGCGTCGAATTTATTGAAGCTCGACTTCTGTAAACACAAACAATGCACGCGTCAAACGAGAAGTGCTCGAAAGCTTCGCTCCTCTTCTTGTCGTCCTGGGGTGGAAAAAAACCTCGCACGATCTCACGTACGGTGTATTACGGCACGTGTTTCATTCTAGCCTGAAGCTTGTTCAGCGTGTGAGCGTAACGAAAGCGTGTTCTCCGCGAAAAATCCATGTACCGTTTCCCATTATTTCGATCTCTCTTGCTTCGTAAAAAAAAAAGAAAAGAAAAGAAAAAAAAAATTTGAACAACCCACATTTTGAACATTTTTCGCGATACGAGGACTCGTTCAACGGTGCACACTCTTCTAAAAAAAAATCTTTTAGCAAACAGCGAATAAAATGCAAATTGAAATATCAACTTTTTCGAAAAGCGAAACATCGTTGGTGCTAATATCACAAGCGATATATTCGAAGCTTATTTCTAGCAAGGAGATACAAGAAAGAAAGAAAGAAAAAAGTTTCGAGCAAATCTGAAAAGGGAATCTCCGTTCCGCGGCGATCGATCCAGCAGAGGCGAAGGAAGGAAAAAGCGAATCCTGTTTTATCGAGCGATCGGACGGAACAAGCATCGGATAGGAGAAGCATCTATAGGCGATATAACGAGTAGGAGAGAGTGTCCCAAGTGCGGGTATAAGATAAGAAAAGAAAAGCTCGGTGCCAACCCGACTACGTATCGTTTCTCGTTATCTCTGTTCTTACCTCGAGCCTAGGTCGATCCCTGTCCTTATTACCCTCGCTCGTTAAGTTTGCCAAACTACAGTAGGAAGCCCTCTGTCCCGAGGCCGTGGTTTCGCAAGGTTTTCGATTAAGGTTTTCATGCATTCCGGGGTAGGCATCGAACAAAAAAGAAAGAAACAGCACGGGCTGCGGGTTAGTGTCGTGTGTCGTAAATATTCGAAGCGCTACTACACCTTCGTATTCTCTCACACTTTCCACTTCGATTCAGCGGTTGGCGGTATTCTTTTTTAAAAAAAAACAATTCGGTAAAAATCGAAATTTAAAATTGTGAAGCATTTATTTCGATATTACGTGCTTGTGTTCGTCAACAGTTTACAGTTTCGCGTTTCCTTTTTCGAAAGAACAAGTTCAAACGTTTCAAAACGTTTGCAAAGTATTATCGTAGAGTTAATCGCGTAAGAAGAGGATCGATCCGCGTTTTAACGCGCGCATTCTTTCTCCGTTCCCTCTTTCTCGGAAGAAAAAGCGTTGACCGAGGGAATTAGACCGACCCGGTTCACAGAGCAAATCGCGGACCGATGTTCCTCGCTTCTTCCACTCTGAATTTCCACAGCAGAATCGTTAACCGATAAGCAAACAGAGAGAGAGAGAGGAACGTGGCGAGGGGTACAAACCGTAAAAGGTTTGTCGGTCGCCAATCGATACAAAAATCTTCTGCCAACCGCTGCATCGGCGGGGAAGAGAAAAAGAAAGAAAGAAAAAAAAAAAAAGAAGAAAAGAGGACGAAGGGGAGAGAGAGATAGAGATAGAGAGAAGAGGGGGCGAGCCACAAAGACAGCTGGAATTGTTTCTCAAGCCTCGAATAGCCTTTCCTTTTGGCACGGAACCCGCGTGGTGTTCTTCTCTCTCTCTCTCTCTCCGTCTATTCGATACCAGTCCGTTCAAACCAGTCCATTCTCGATCTATGCAAATTGAAAAGTTTCGAAGTTCGCCGACCGATCAATAGCGTCTCTATGCACGAGTCGAATTACTTACGGAAGAGAGAGAGAGAGAGAGAGAGAAGAAAAGTTAGAAATGGAGGGAAAAATCGGTTGTTTGGAGATAAGGCGGCGCGTGAATTTAAAGTTGCGGCCGATTTCACTGCGCGAGGAATTATGTCACTCGAAATCCGTAACCGGATAACCGATAAACGGCGGATACACGCGGCGAAAAACTCGCAAGGCCTCGATTCTCGGCCATCGTCGCGGCGCAAAGTGGGGCAAATGAGTAGTAGTAGGTTATTATCAAAGCCGGCCCTCCCTTAAATGGAGAGACAGCATTCGCGGCGACCGACTCGATGGCAAAACGCGTACTCGCCCGACAACGCCGTCCTCGAAACGTTTTGCTCGCGTGCGAATCGCTTGTATCATTCCCATTTTCGCGCAACAATTGCAACTCCACGAAAATATTTTCCTTCGTTTTCCTCTCATCAAGTAATTTTCAACGCGGAATATTTATTCGTTTAAACCACGAAATTAATTCGTAATAATAATTACATGTAACAGCTACGTCTAATTCGATAAATCTAATTCGATTATTTTCGACGAAAGGAAGGAAAAATGCAATGCACTTTCCAATCTATCTCGTAATCATTCTTTCTTTTCTTTTCGAGATAAACGAGATCGACCAAGGTATTCCAACTGTCTTCGATGTCGTCCAACAGGTTCACTGGTTACAGGGTACTTACGAGGGCCTTGACCGACACCCCGGTGAAGACGAGAGCGTCTTTGGCGAACTTGGAGTAACCCTTCTCGCATACTCTCAGATCACCCAGCGACCTTGCTTTCTACGATCGTCAATGGGAGCGTCAATGGGAATTCAGATTAGCGGCAACAATTGCGGAAACAATCGCGATTAATAGGACGAGCTTTGCGACGAACTTTTAACGAACGAGTCTCTGCGAATCTCTATTCGTGTACATGTTTCATCAACTGTATTCTATTCCTCAACTCTTATCCACAAAGTTTTGCTGGAAAAATTTGTAGGAAAGCGGAGAGGGGTTGCTCCAACGAGTTTCCGCAAAGCTCGAGCTATGATTAGTTTCAATGCTGATGTTACGATAATCGGGGAGGGGGGGTAAATTATTCGTTTGCCGTCGTGGGTTAATCCTATTGCCACACATCGCGAAGCGGAGTAACGGAAGTTCGAAGTAGCTCATGCAGTAATAACTGTTAATAGGGCTCTCGTTCCTACGTCGAGCAAACATGCTCGCGATCACTCGAGAAGTCGTTCATCTTCGAATTCGAACGAATTCGATCGATTCGACTACTTTTTCGATCGATAAAGATAAAAAAAAATAAAAAAAGAAGACTGGAAGAAATATATATTTGATAAAATTTATCAAAATCGCGCTTTTCAATCGTACTCGTCAACCCTCGACTGTAATATCGAAAATATCGATCTTCTGTATAATGAATCGTGTCTTCAAATTATTTTATTTGGTTCAAGCTTCCCTCCTAATCGTTCCATCAGAGTTCAGAGGAGGAAGTGATGAGTGACAACAAATTATTTTCGATACGAATTTCTTTTTTTCTTTAAATAATTAAAAAATCCACTCGAGGGTCGTAGAGTTGCTTCTCGAATTTAAAAAAAAAGAAAAGAAACTAATAATTTCGCTCGAAATAAAAGAATTGAAGGAAAAAATAATAAATAATCTTAGAGAAAAGGGAAGTGAGATGATGTAATGATACAATACCTCCTCGGTGTCCATCGTGTGATTCGTTTTCCCATATGCCGTCTGATCGCCGTCGCTCATGTTCGAGATGTCGCCAAAACTACGACACTGTTAGTGACAAAATACAACTGACAAAGTGTAAATTGGACAGCCATTTAAGCGGTTCTCAGAGAGCTTCTCAAGCGCTCTCTCTCTCGTTACAAAAGAAAACAACGAGTGAATAAATCGAGTATTAAAATTAAATAAATAAATTAAATAAAAGATAAGATTAAATTATTTACGTACGAAAAATTATTTTTCCTTTTTTTTTTTTTTTTTTTTTAATTACAGCTTCTCTTTTACTCTCATCAATCATTACTTACCAACTGTTTGATCGACACGCCCGTCGCGATCTTTTCCTTCGTGCATCGATCTTGCTCGTTTCGCGCCGCCTCCGATACATAATTCTGAGTCTGCATGCACAAAATACAATGCACAGGGTAACGATACAAAGCTAAGTCAACATGCGGCGTTGGATCGTACGGTGATTCATAAATCTACTACCGGGCTATTTCAATCTGATTTTACTACTATTATCGTTGGATGGAAACTCCTATCACGATCTACTCCCGTGAGCGAGTATTACGATCGATGCATGCATACACACAGTGTGAGCGAGTAATTTTACGTGTGGTAAATTAAATAAAACGGGAGGGATATTAATTAGCTGTTTCACTACCAATCTTTTTCTTTTACGTGTCTCAAACGCTAGTTAATCAAACTTTATCGACAAATTTACGCAAGATCGATATACGCTCTTAATAGAATACGTACAACGCGATGGAATGATTCACATTCGTTATCCTCTTCTGTTAATTATTCTTCCAATTAACGATCTAATTTTCTTACTCACGACTCGTGACTCAATTCGATACCTTTCTCTCTTCTTTTTCTTCTTTTTTTTTTTAAATATTTATCCCAATCACGGATAGACAAAAATTCATTTTAAAGTTACGTAAACTTTAACTATCTCATACGAAAGAATACGAGAGGATAGGAAACGGTATCGCGTTTACCGCTTTTTCTTTACCGCTCGGACGATCTAGCCGCGAAGACGAGGAACGAAGAAAAGGAAAAAAAAAAGAAGAAAAAGAAAAGAGAAGAGAAGAAAAATGAAAAGAAATCGCGTCTGCGCACGCGAGTGTAGAATTGCTTGCTCGATCGGTCGAGCGTGAACGGGAGGGGGGCTGGCGAGTCTACGCGATCACTGGCCAATTCGAAAATTTCCCGCCCTCCGGGGAAAGCAACCAAAGGAAATATCTGGCTCGTTTCCGGCCAGGGAGGAAACTTACCAGAGATTTCACGTTGACGTTCGACAGATCGTCCTCGTCCGAGAAATCAAGGGTTTCCGAGTTCATCTGGCGGGGACCAGGGTGCATGCTCGTCCCTTGCAAGTTACAGTTCTGACAAACAGACAAACACGCGCATGCAACACCGTTTTTATTAAACACCGGTTATAGACGTGGGGATTAATTCTCATTGGAAATATTTCCCTTCTCTCCATTATTTATATATATATATATATATATATATATATTAGTATCACTACAATTTCCAATCAAATTATTCGTTCGCCACGAAATTAGATGCTTGTTACTTTGTCGATCCTTTGGAATTTTATTATTAGTTGGAAAATTATTCGTATCAAATTTAACAGATTAAAGCGAGCAATTTTCGTTAGGAGAAATACAAAGTTCGTGAGGAAAAGCGAAGTGGAAGCGAAGATACTTCGAATCGATCTCGATTCTCGTTTTCTCGAGTATTCGTTCGCCACGAAATTAAATGTTTGTTACTTTGTCGATCCTTTGGAATTTTATTATTAGTTGGAAAATTATTCGTATCGTATTTAACAGATTAAAGCGAGCAATTTTCGTTAGGAGAAAATACAAAGTTCGTGAGAAAAAGCGAAGTGGAAGCGAAGATACTTCGAATCGATCTCGATTCTCGTTTTCTCGATTATTCGTTCGCCACGAAATTAAATGCTTGTTACTTTGTCGATCCTTTGGAATTTTATTATTAGTTGGAAAATTATTCGTATCGTATTTAACAGATTAAAGCGAGCAATTTCCGCCAGGAGAAATACAAAATTCGTGAGAAAAAACGAAGTGGAAACGAAGATATTTCGAATCGATCTCGATTCTCGTTTTCTCGATTATTCGTTCGCCACGAAATTAAATGCTTGTTACTTTGTCGATCCTTTGGAATTTTATTATTAGTTGGAAAATTATTCGTATCGTATTTAACAGATTAAAGCGAGCAATTTTCGTTAGGAGAAAATACAAAGTTCGTGAGGAAAAGCGAAGTGGAAGCGAAGATACTTCGAATCGATCTCGATTCTCGTTTTCTCGAGAAGAGTTTTCCGTTCGAGGAAAACTTTTCGCGAAGATTCTTGTATTTTTTTCGATTTGACGAACCGGAATCGGGGATCGCGGAGACTCGTGGGAAAGAGCCTCCTCTTCGGGGGGAAGATTCTCACGGGGTGGCCGAAAAAAAGAGCATTCTTCTCGGGAAAAGATAGATAGAAGTGGAGAGAATCGAGAGAACCGGCGTGCAACGAACGACGATTCGACGAATGTAAATGGAGTGTCAATTAGAGGTGAAAAGCCTGGAAACTCCGTATTGCTCGCATGCAAATAAGGATCGAACGGGGATATCCGGGCCATCATCTAGGCCGAGCGTGCTCCTCGTTTTTGACACCGTTCATCATTGACGCGGTTCATAACGGTTCATGCACATATCTATTTATAACAAATCCGCGTGGAGAATTCCACGATTCCGGACTCGATCATCCTTTTTCGTTCTTCCTCAAGTGGAAGAAGTCCACTTTATCAGGGTTATCGATACATCGTCTAGAGGATCGGAATGATGCGGTCAACAATCTTGCTCAAGATTCGTTTTATCCAATTTACGAGCAATCTTATCATCTTATCTTCCATTTTTTAATTAAAAAATTATATGCACAATTTATAAGCATCCAGAATTAATTTATTATTCCTATTTATCTCTGCATCGAATTTCGCTTTATGGAATCGAGCTTCCAAAAGTGTTCTTTACGAATGTATCAACACCCTGATCAGGATATATCCTGTGAAAAATTAGGGGACGCTGTGTTTGACACGATTGTTTCACTTACCACAGAAATGTTTTCCTTCTCGAGCTCGTTCTTCTTGCTCTTTTTGGTCTTCTTTGTGCGGGGAGTGAGATTGGGCGAGGCATCATTACCGGCGACGCCCTCGATCTTCTTCTTCTTCGTCTTGGTCCCACCCTTCGCGCTCTGCGAGCTCACCGTTGTCACGCTCGTCGTTTCCTCTCGGCTTTCGCTCTGTATTAACACAGGGGAACAGATTTTTATTCCTCGCTTGAACACCTAGAGTGGTCTCTTTCAAATCGAAGAATTTTAAATTATTCGTAAATGTATATATAAAGAATGGTAATTTTTAAGATGTTTTTTTTTGGAAAATTTTATAGAGAATCTTTTGATGGTATATATATTTTAATCACTGGAGGAATCGAAAATGAAATCATTTCGAAATGATTATTTGGTATTGTAAATTATATAAGAAGAAATCTTATTGATCAATTACGCGGGACTTTCGAAGATAATTAGAGATTTGAAAAAAATTTATCGATTTCCCCCATCCCATAATAAATTTCGAACGAATACGTCGCAATTAATATTGACTCACCCCACGATAAATCCTACATTTATCAACGCAACATCTTAATTGCTTTAAACGCGTGTCCTTTTGCGGACAAGAATTCCGCGCAATCTGTAATCTCGGCTAAATAAGAGGATGTCGTTCGAACATAGTTTCCCTAATGATATCCTCCGTGTTCCATCGGCCATCGAGAGCCGCCGCATCCGGATAGAAGAAGGGAGGGACTCGCGAAAGTTGCGAAACGTCGAAAACGTCGTTAATAACGTTGATCTTTTCCTAATCGATCCGACGATCAAACGCTCTTTCGTCATCGTTTCTTTTCTTTATTTCTCTTTCAAAATCTAATCGTCACGAACGAAGATAAATAAATAAATAAATAAATAATAATTTTAAAGATTTTGCTATTTTGCATATGGGAAGGAAAGTGTGACAAGTTGTAATTTATCTCGCATCCCGAAAAAAAATATCGTTGATCCTCTTTTGAAAGTGGATCGACTTACACGTTTGCAAGTGTAACGGAACGCACATTCGTGGAAACCGCTTTCGTTCGATTCCAGATATATGATCGAGGTTGATGATATTTTTCTTCTCGTGATATTCACATTATTATTATTATGAAACATGATCGAGATTCTTCTTCTTTAGAAATTCTTGGATAAAACATATTAATTACGATCCACGATCGTAAAGCAATTTTTTAAAATTTCGTCGAGATTGAAGGATATACTTATCATCTATTATTTCTATCTCTTCAATTCTTTTTTTTAATTATATTATCATTACTTCGTTAAATCGAAAGAAACTCACTCAGTCAATTGTGGTGGCACGGATTGATTTAAAAGTCTCTCGAACTCGCCGTGGTTGGAGCTATCGTTATTCGAGACAACACATTCGGGCGTCGTGATCAATGGGCGAACTCGAGAGGAAGGATGGCTCCTCGATGCGCTAACAAGATATTAATGATCAGGTAGACACGAATCGCGATCTTGCCGGGTAACAAGCGGATCGCGTGAAACAGGTGCACGAACTCTGGGGAAACAATGGCGAATACTGGCGCAACTAGTTCCTTCCAGGAATGTAGCTAAAAAAAATTCGCTCGAAAGTACAATTCTTTGCTCATCGCGATAAAATTCCAGAATTTTAATTACCTCTTACGTGATACGTTTCTCGTTCTTACGTTGTATTACGTGATAAAGTTTTCGAATTCGAAATAATTGTTACGCGCATAACGAGATAGAAATTTCAGATATTTCAACAGGAAGATATTCGAATTTACGATTTTAATTTTTTGATCAATCCATGTATCGTGGCGATTGTATAATATAAAATATAGTTATTCTCACGGAAGAATTCTATCAACGATCGAAAGATGGCAGTAAAGATACTTTTGAATAGGTGATCTTTTTTTTTTTTTTTTGTTATACCCAATGAACTTTCGATAAGAATTTGACAGATCGAACGAGTTGAGTCATTTACCAAGATTTTATTTTTTTTATTTTTAAGATTCCGGTTTAATCGACACGATTCACGGTTTGGTAATTAAATCTCTGATAAATATTTATGAATGGAAGGATGAGAGCACAATCTCGTAGAAAATATTGGTAAATATCATGGATAATTAACAAGATCTGTATGAAATAGAAATTTCGAATCGAAAATTACACCTTGCAAGTATAATATCTATTTTTTTTCAATTTTTGGAAAAATTTATACCTTGCATACTTAATAAAAACTTACATACTTTGAAAATCTGCCATCTTCCTTTCGAATTCTTATTAAAATTTCAAAGTTTCAATTTCCAAAAGAATCCATAAAACACCGATCCAAGTTCCACCACTCGATCTCCACCAAAAGCTTGAATCTCTTCCTCTTAAATTTTATTTCTTTCTAAAAAAATTCCACCAAGGATCTCGATCTGGCGCACGATCGTCGAATTACGACGAAAAATATCGCGGCAATTCCTTCAACTTCATCAACTCCTTAACCCTTAATGAAGAGATCCCTCGGCGAAATTAGTTACAACGATCGAGTTCCACGGACGACGATAAGTTTATCGCGGATCCTCTTATTACACGACGCTGATCGACGCTGCAATGCCTCGTCCCTTTACTCGACACACGTAATTACACGGCCACGTAACCCGCGGAAACCCGATTCGAATCGCGATTAAGCGGCGTTCACGCCGAAACCAGATCCCCGGCCCACAACTCTTTCGAAACGCAGCCTTCCAGATCCGCGTGTCGTCGCCCGCCTAATTAATATCCCGCTCTCGTCGAGATGGTACTCTCGTGGGTACCGATTTTGAAAAGTAGTCATAGCGAACTTGGGAACCTGATGAGATACGCTAATTTTCACGACTCTCTTCCAATTTTTCACCGCTTTCGCAAGTTTTGAAGTTAGAATTTTTTTTTTTTTCGATGGATATGCCATTCCTTATCGATAGATTTTTCAAGAATGATCCTTACAGTAATGGATGTTATTTCAAAGAAGCGAAATTTTTAAAAGATTCGAATTTGGCAACTGATGGAAATCTGGTATCTGATAGAAAAAGATTATAAAATACTTGGAATTATTTTTTTGATAGATTTGTTTTTCCTTATCAATAATTTGAAGAATTATTTTTATAGTAATGTCATTTCGAGGGAGCAAAATTTTTAAAAGATTCGAACTTGACAATTTGGTATTCGAACAGAGAAAAATTATAAAATATTAGGAATTATTTTTTTGGGATAGATTTGTTCTTCCTTATCAATAATTTTTGAAGAATTATTTTTATAGTAATGTCATTTCTAGGGAGCGAAATTTTTAAAAGATTTGAACTTGGCAACTTAATATCTGACAGAAAAAGATTATAAAATATTAGATTATAAAATTATTTTTTTGGGATAGATTTGTTCTTTCCTATCAATAATTCGAAGAATTATTTTTATAGTAATGGATGTCACTTGGAGAGAAATTTTTAAAAGATTTGAACTTGGCAATTTACTATCTGACAGAAAAAGATTATAAAATACTACAAATTATTTTTTTGGGATATATATGCCATTCGTTCTTATCGATAATTTTCAAAGAATTATTTTTATAATAATGGATGTCACTTCGAGAGAGCGAAATTTTTAAAAGATTCGAACGTAACAAGAGCAGAAGAAGATTATAATATATTCAAATTTTACAATTAAAAAAAAAAAAAAACGATTTCAACGAGATATCGAAAATTAAATTGCCTTCTACGCCTCATTACGCCCCCTCTCCGCCCTCCCTCGCCCACACACGCACACACATCACTTTCACAACACATCGATCATCACCGCTCCTTTCGATCGTTCGCTCACCTTCTCGTTAACGCGCGCGCGCGCCAAGATTCGCGGCCAATTTTCGAGAGGAAACGAAACGTTGTTCACACGTAGCGTGGAAAATCGTGGCTTCCTTCACGCGAGCCGTTTTGAAACTGATCCTAATCTTCCTCGCTTTCACGCGATCACCGCCTCCTCCCCTCAACCGCAACACAACCGCGCCACCTCTTTCTATACCTCTTCTTCTTCTTCTTATCGATCGGGAATCGATCGAATCGAGGCGAAACCTTTCCGGTTTCCGCCGAAACCGATCCCGCTGGAACGAGCGACGGCCAACCACTCGGGGCAAGGATTCTCTTCAAGCGTCTCTCTACCTTAGTAACGAGGTCGACGAAAGCTGACGGAAGAAGCGCAAGGGAACGGGGGCGGGGAGCAAGGGAGCGGAAGAGTGGGGGAACGCGTTCCTCGGGGCGGCCGCCTTCTCGCTTGCTCGGCTCCCTTGCCTCGGACAGACGCGGCCCTGATACGGATCAGAAAAACGTCTGCCAACGTATGCGAACGGGAAACGTCGAGGAAGAGCGTGGTTGCTGGATCCGATAAAACTTGGTTGGTTACCGGAGGGGTAGAAATCATCGTGGGATAAGAATTGAAAAGGGACGGGAAGAAGAGAAACGTTTCGATACGTCGCGAATACTTTTTCTAAATCCTTCTCCAAATCTTTCAATCGTGTCTATTATTATACACCCTTAATTCCTAAATCAAGAGTAACAATTGCGAGGAAACGAAACGATGGATTATTTGAATTTTATGAACGAAAATTAAGAATCTTAATTCCCGATTTGAAGCATGTCCTACCTGACGGAAGATCATCGTCCTGGATGCTGTCCTCGGCGAAGGGAAAAGGCGAAAGATCCGCGAGCGGGCGAGAAAACGTTGGTTCGGTAGTCTCGAACCAACTGGGGACGAGCGGAGGAAATCGTGGGGGATACTTGGGTCGGGATTTCCGCGATTGGCCATTTCCACCGGACACGAGGGGAGGGAGGGAGGGACGGTTGGCCGCGTACGGGTGGCCAGGTGAAACAGACGGAGGAGGGGAGGAAGGGAGGGTGTCCGGATGGCAGAAGGAAAGGTAGCAGGGGTCGATCGAGAGGGCAGAGTCTCGGGATTGGTTGGCGCCTCTTCTCGGCATCGACCTCGATCTCGATCTGTTTTCAACGATGTAACGAGCTCGTTTTTCTCTTCGTCCTCGCTCGTTCCTTGACGCGCGCGCGTGTGGGAGTCGTTTTGCGACGGAGAGAACCGGTATCGGGAGTAGCCGGATAACTGGAAACTAATATAGCATCCTATATAGCCGGGGAAGTAAATATCGTATATATATCGGGATTATTTGTGAAAATTGTGCAAGTGTTTTGATCTCGCGGACGGGTCAAGGTCGTCGCAAAGTTTTCACTCGTTGAAAGTTCGAGAAGCTTGGATTCTTCTTTCCGTCTCGAACAGCAATGAGAAAGCTTCGATTTCGATCGTTTCGAATCTTAGGAATCGTGGAAAATTCGAAGAAGCTTAAATTTTCTTTCCATCTCGAACAGCAATGAAAAAGCTTCGATTTCGACGTCTGGAAGAATCCTAGACTTTGATTTTGATCGTTTCGAATCTTAAAAATCGTGGAAAATTCGAACATCAAAGAAATTTAAAAAAGAACAATAAAAAAGCTTCGATTTCGAGGTCTAGAAGAATCCTAGACTTTGATTTCAATCATTTCGAATCTTAAAAATCGTGGAAAATTCGAACATCGAAGAAGTTTAAAAAAGAACAATAAAAAAGCTTCGATTTCGACGTCTAGAAGAATCCTAGACTTTGATTTCAATCGTTTCGAATCTTAAAAGTCGTGGAAAATTCGAATATCGAAAAAGCTTAGAAAAGAGCAATGAAAAAGCTTCGATTTCGACGTCTAAAAGAATTATAGAATTCAATTTCGATCGTTTCGAATTTTAGGAACCGTGGAAAATTCGAAGAAGCTTAAATTTTCTTTCCATCTCGAACAGCAATGAAAAAGCTTCGATTTCGACGTCTGGAAGAATCCTAGACTTTGATTTTGATCGTTTCGAATCTTAAAAGTCGTGGAAAATTCGAACATCGAAAAAGCTTAGAAAAGAGCAATGAAAAAGCTTCGATTTCGACGTCTAAAAGAATTATAGAATTCAATTTCGATCGTTTCGAATCTTAGGAACAGTGGAAAATTCGAAGAAGCTTAAATTTTCTTTCCATCTCGAACAGAAATGAAAAAGCTTCGATTTCGAGGTCTAGAAGAATCCTAGACTTTGATTTCGATCGTTTCGAATCTTAAAAGTCGTGGAAAATTCGAACATCGAAAAAGCTTAGAAAAGAGCAATGAAAAAGCTTCGATTTCGACGTCTAAAAGAATTATAGAATTCAATTTCGATCGTTTCGAATTTTAGGAACCGTGGAAAATTCGAAGAAGCTTAGGTTTTTTTTCCATCTCGAACAGCAATGAAAAAGCTTCGATTTCAACGTTTCGAATCTTAAAAATCGTGAAAAATTCGAATGTCGAAGAAGTTTGGAGAAGAGCAATGAAAAAGCTTCGATTTCGACATCTAGAAGAATTCTAGACTTCGATTTCGAATCTTAAAAATCGTGGAAAATTCGAACGTCGAAGAAGTTTAGAAAAGAGCAATGAAAAAGCTTCGATTTAGACTTCGATTTCGAATCTTGGGAATGGCGAGAATCGTGGAAAAGTTTCGACGCCTGGCAGACGTTCGAATTCTGGCCCGGCAAGTTCGAGAAGATTCGAGATTTAATTCTCCAATTTGAATTTGGAGAGAAAAGTGTTGGGGAAAAGGAACGGGGATTAAAAAGTTCGTGACGAGTTGGAACTCGGTCAAGCTCGTTTCTAGCGGAATAGGTTAGCACACACGGCATGGGCGGTGGTCGTTGAACCGGCTGTCTGATAACTCGGTTTCGTAGCGTTGTCTTGATAAACGAGCGGATTGCTTCCGGTACGCGTTCATCTGTTCACGTGGGGCCCGTGAATTATCGTAGCCATTTCTATTCGTGTCGTCTGTCTACGCTCAACTCGTTGTTCCTCATTTATTTAACGCGCAACATTGTCTCCGCGGCCTATCAACTCGATCAATCAATTTTAACCGCCTCGGTTCGAAAAAACGATCCTACGCTTTCTTCCTCTAATGGGCTAATCTCGATACATTGAAAGTAAAAGAAAAGCCTCTTACATGCGTTCTTATCTTCCCTATATTTGGAAAATAAAACAGTATACGAGAGGAGATTAATCTTAATTTTGAAGATTTATTCCATCATTTTCCTATCCACGAGTTACCTCGTTGGATCGATTCTTTTAATTTTTACCCACTCGAAAATATTTTTCTCTCTCTCTTTTCCTAGTCGAATAACATTATTTTCGTCGACAATTTTTCCCAACCAACTCGAAAATCTAACAATTTACGCGATCCTAAATTTATTCAGAGATATTGCCGGCGATATAACACTCCCGCTCTTCGTTGACCAACACGATCGCCGATACTTATCAACAACCTGATTTACACCGCGTATCCGACGTTTAATTGCCGAGTTTCGGCTCGCATTACCTACCCGTGATTCCGTTCCGTAGCCGTGAACTACATTCGCGTATACTCTCACTGGGTCCCTGGAATAAACCAGGCTCGCGTGTCGCGTATATTCTTTACCGTGTGTCAATGAAGAGAAATAACGAAGAACGAAAGTGGTTACGCGCCGTTGGCCGGTGTCAACGAGCCAATTAGGCCTTTGTTATTCGATTAAACGCGCCGACACGCTTTTTCGCTTTAACTTTTCCCTTTCCTTTTCTTTCTTTCTTTTTTTTTTTTTCGTTACCTCTAAAAAAGGAAGAGAAAAAAGAGTTTAAAAAAGAAAAAAAAAAAATAATGGTCGATCAAAAAGAACTCGAGCTTACCTGCTGTCGAGAGTTAACGAGATTAATTGTTACCGCCACGAAATACGCGTGGGAGCAGGCGCAACGGTGTAATTAGCGTTGCGGAGTGGCGGGCAGGAAAAGCGGAGCCGGAATGGCTCGTTTGCAAGAATTACTCAACGTTGAACAGGAACGAGCACAACAACGGGGACGCAACAATTCTTTACACGCGGGTACCGCGTCGGTTGTGCTCGCTACCGAATAACCTTTCGCCGGAAACCAGCGTGCCGGAGGCCAATTCCTCTCCTCACCCGTGCCCCCCTCTCCCCACATTTACCTTGTTCTTCCTTCTATAACCCAATGCGATTTTCCGCTTTAAACACTCCAACACTCAAACGTTGCTTCAGCCAATAAAAAAAAACACTAGTTGAAACAAACCATTCAATCAAAAAAACAACAAGGATTAAAAATCATTTCCAAAAAAAAAAAAAGAAAAGGGAAAAAAAATCAAGCAGATTTGTGAGAAGAGTTAAAGAAAAAGGGGAGATGAAATCTGTCGAACTCTGAAACCGTCGTCTTTGAAGAGGAACGTCCCGAACGTCTCGATAGATTAGTGGGAAACGAAGCAACACTTACATCACCCGCGTTAGAAACGTCGCTGGTCTCGTCGTCGGGGGTGGCGAGGGGCGCGCGAGCCGGCGACACGAGTTCGCCGCGGTTCTCCGCTCGTTGCTCCACCGCTCCCTCGTCGAGGGCCTCTTCCTCTCGCTCCTCGGCCTCCATCTCGAGGCACTGCGTCGTCTCCGAGACGATCTTCACGCTGCTTTCGGATATCACCACCTCCGTCTTCTCGATGAACGTCGGCTCGGACACGGACAGCTCGCTCGACGATTTCGTGATCGCGTTCTGCTCGTCCATGTTGTCGTTCGACTCCTCCTCCCCCTCCTCCTCCTTGCCCCTCAACTCTTCCTCCTCCCCCTCACCCTCCTCCATCCAATTTCTCGTCCGATCCTCTTCGCCCTTCTCCCCCGATCTCGAGATCTCGCAAGTCGAATCCCGCTGCTGCTGCAGCGGATATCGCTCGTCGCAATTCTCCTCGCTCAACACCCGCCGTTCCGTGTCTAAAAATTCCTCCGTGCTCGCCACGTCGATCGAGCTGTCGAAACGATGCCTCGAAGTTTCGTCGTCGAAACTTTTGCACCGCGTGCCACGTGCTTCCTCCTCCTCCTCCTCCTCCTCCTCCTCCTCCTCCTCCTCCTCCTCCTCCTCCTCCTCCTCCTCCTCCTCCTCCTCCTCCTCCTCCTCCTCCTCCTCCTCCTCCTCCTCCTCCTCCTGTTCTTCGACGTCCACCGTTCGTTTCCCCTCCTCGACGAGATCCTCCTCCCCGAGAATTTTCTCCTCCAACGAGCCGCAAGATTTATCGTTGCCCGATACTTTCGACTCGAACGCGGCCGATTCGGACATCGCGATATCGTCCAACGGATTCGATTCGTCGTCGTCGTCCTCCCCCCGCACCCGTTTCCCCGATTCCTCGACGGGGCACAGGAATTGATCCACCCCCTCCTGGCTCTGGTCGAAATTATCCGAGAATTGACCGATCATCTGCCGATCATCCCCGTCCCCGTAATTCCCCCGCTCCGTCCACGCGTCCGATCCAACCTCCTCCCTCCCCGAATTTCCACCCCCAACGCCATCCTCCTCCTCTTCCTCCATTTCCGTTCCCCCACCGTCCAACTTCTCGGCATCGGCCGAAATCGCGCACCGAACCTCTATTTCCTCCCGATACTTGTCGGCTGCTTTCACCCGCTCCTCCTCGGCCTCCTCGCACGACGACTCGAACGGTCGCTGGCTCATCGCATCCGGCAGTCTGTCCTCGCCGAAGGGCCGAAGGGCGGGATAATCGGGACACGGTTCTTCGTTGTCCTCCTCGGGCATCCGCGGGCATCCGCCATCGTCCGCCGCCTGCTCACGCGCCCCGTCCTCGAGCTCGCGCGTCGTTGTTTCTTCGATCGCCGTCCCGCTGCCAACTTCCGCCCGCTCCTCGAACACTTGCTCCTCCTTCCCCTCGCCGACCGCTTCCGCGCTCCCCCCCTCGTAGCAGGGCGCGTCGACGAGCGCCGCGTCGGGCGACACGTGGCCGTTCTGATAGCTGTAAATCGGTTCCCCGACGGAGGCCGAGTGTTCCGTTTCCGCGGCGATGAATTCCGCGTTCGCGTCCACACGCTCCTCCTGCTGCCTGTCGAGCACGATCCTCCTCACCGCTTCTGCCTCCTTCCCCCCTTCCATCTCTATACCGGTTTCGTTTTCCTCTTCCTCCTCCTCCTCCTCCTCCTTCTGCTCGGCGTTGGAGCAAATTCTCAGCGCCAGCTCGCTCTCGATCAACTCCTGAAGGCTTTTGTCGTCCGTGTCCAATTCGTTACGGGTGTTGTTAGTCAGGATTAGATCGTCCTCGTCGTCGTTGCTCTCGCACAACGATATTAGTTGCTTGTTACTCGCGGTTATGTTATCCAACTGGATCAAACCGTTGTTAGATTGAACGCTACACACCTCGCTAGTTTTGCTACTTACTACTACATTGATCGATTTCTTGGTCGCCACCTCCGCCATTATGGCGCGCCTGGATCGTCGGACAGTCGCACCGTGGACACCTGCGATCAGAGAACAGAGATTACGGTGTTGTACGCGTGGGAGGGGAAGAAAGATCGAGGAATTTCGGGTGGAGGAGAGATCGAGGGGGAAGGAATCGATGCAACGATTTTACGGTTGCGCGAGCAACGGAAACTCGAGTATGGATACCATAAAGTGAACGGAAAGAATGGAAGAAATGCCTTCATTCGACTTCTCTCTCTCTTTCTCTCCAATTCGAGAATCCAACTCTCCCCTTTCTTCCTTCCACTCCACGTATCGATTACGCGAAATAATAGATCGAACATCGCCAATTTCTCCAAGAATTATCTCCCTCAGATCGATGTTGCGCAGCCATCTTTCGGAAGAAGGTCACCGAGTATTTCTGCTCTCTCTCTCTCTCTCTCGTGTCGGTAAAGGGATAGCGCGCAACAGGAAGAGGAGGTTCGATTCCGCGGAGAATTAGTCTACGACGATTTTCGATTCTGGACGAGCACAACGTCGCCAATTTCTCCAAGAATTATCTCCCTCAGATCGATATTGCGCAGCCACCTTTCGGAAGAAGGTCACGAGTATCTCTCGTGTCGGTGAAGGGATGGTGCGCAACAGGAAGAGGAGGTTCGATTCCGCGGGGACGGAATTAGCCTACGATTTTCGATTCTGGACGAGCACAACGTCGCCAATTTCTCCAAGAATTATCTGTCTCAGATCGATGCGCAGCTACCTTTCGGAAGAAGGTCACCGAGTATTTCTGCTCTCTCTCTCTCTCGTGTCGGTGAAGGGATGGCGCGCAACAGGAAGAGAAGGTTCGATTCCGCGGGCACGGAATTAGTCTACAAGGATTTTCGATTCTGGACGAGCACGCGAGCGCGTTGTGCAATTACACGCGTCTTTATGCGCTCTTTGTCCTTTGGAAGCCACTCGGCTATTATTAATATCCATCCAGCGTGGATTTGGATTGGATTTGTGTCGCTGCATAAACATCCGCGATCCAAAGATTACGAAAATATGCGGGGAGGGAGGGAGGTGAAGCGAAGACGGTCGCGAGGAGAAGCCGAGTTCTATTCTTAGCTCGTCCCGGATTCGAGTGGGAGCTATCCTTCTTCCTCGGGGGATGAGGAGGGGAGGAGGTTTCGAGAAAGAGATCCTCGAGGAAGAGAGGACCGCGTCGAAATTAACGGAAGAAACTGACGTTCGCATGGAAAACGGTTGCAAGTTGTGCCAAACCGACGTGCAATTGGATGCGTAAACATCCAATGATTACGAAAATATGCGGGAGAAGGAGGAGGAGGTGGAGGAGGGAAAATGGAGAAGGAGAAGCCGAGACTATAATTAGATTGCTCCGTATTTGACGAACAACGAGAAACGTTGTCCTTCTTCGGGGGACGCAACTTGATTCCGAGATGCGACCTCTTCCCTCCTCTTCCTCCTCCCTGTTGGTCGAAGCGATTCGATCGGGGCGAGAGTCCTCTTCCTCCTCCTCTTCGAGAGAGAGAGAGGAAGAATTCGCGTGCACTCGAAATTAACGGAAGACACGGTCGTATGGAACTCAGGAAGCGGTTGCAGCGGTGCCGCGTTGTTGGCCGCCAAGCCAAATCCTCCTATTATTAGCCATTCCGTGGGTCGCGTATTTACGTGGCAAGGGAAATGTATTTCGAAAATGAAACCTGAAACTGCTCAAGGATACGAGCGTGGAATCACGCCGCTTCCTGTTCACCCGTGTCGTTTCTGCCAAACTGGAAGAAATTCCAGCTCCGCTTATCCAATTTTCCGTTAGATTCATCGGTCGATTGATTCGCGTAACGATCTCGATTCACGATTCAAATCTGATCGCGGTTCGTTTCGGGATCGTTGGACGGCATAAAAAAGTTTTACGGGCGCGGACGGAGAGTCGTTGGTTAAAGTTATCGTGGGTCGGGAGCTATCCGTGTCGGAATAGAAGAATACGACGACGTAGAATCCCTCCTAAATACGATAAATTTAACGGGTGCGAAGCGAGTAGCGGAGCGCGCGACGGTCGAGTGGACGTAATACAGGGGTTCCTAAATGTCCCCTTAATGGCCGCAATTACGGTTCCGTGGTCGGGCCACGCGGGCCGTTTTTAGCGGATCGGTCGACAAAACAGTCGCGGAACTGTACGTTGACCTAAAGTGGTCGTTAAGGAATATCTAACTGTCTCGTCAACGTCGATTTATTATAACGTTACGTCGTTGCCCGAGTTTACCGAGATGACACGACTGGATAAGTGACACGACGAGTGCCTCGTTAGAAGACTGGCTCGAAAAGCATAATCCGAACGAGTATCGAGACCGATTTACCACTTCTCGAAACCAGATCTTCCATCCCTTTATTTCTTTCTTTTTTTTTTCTTCTCCTCCGTTGTGCATCGAAAAATTCTCGACAAACGTATCAGCCGTATCGCGACGCAATAGCGGAATTATGATTTATACGAGCAGAGAAAGAGAAGGGTACGGCCCGATTCTGGCGTAAACTAATCGTATACCGCGCCGCGGTAAAATTAGAAAGTGGCCGCCGCGCGCATGCGCCGGTGCCGCGGCGTCCCCGCATCGCGCATGCGCGCTAGTTCCTCCACGCTCCTCTATACCGGTGATATTTAAAAGCGCGCACAACGCTTTCGAGCCTGTTGTCGTCGTGCCTCTCGACTCTTTCGCGCCGGTGTCCGTTTAATTCGATCTTCCTTCCTCCTCGCTTTCTTTCTCTCCTTCTGATTCCCGTATTCCCTTTCTTTTCCTCCCAACGTTCCCAACGTTCGTCGTCCATCTTTTTTCCCCGCTTTCGCTCCATCTCTTTCGCGTACCCGTGCAAACCATCTCTCTCTCTCTCTTTGTTCTTTTCTCTCGGTCCCTCTCTTCGGTCGGCGTTTCTCCGAGGTCGTTCTTCGGGTTCACGACCGGGACTATAGGATCCCCTTCTCTCTTTCTCCCGGATCGCGGCTAACTCTCTCGTTTCAACCTCTCCTCTCTATTTTTAGAATGACACACTACCGCGATTTAACGAGGCTCGGATCGAGACTCTCCGCCGCGCCGCAGCCGGGAAATCCTCTGCCCAAAAGCGGTCGCGAACGAAAGCGACAGCGCCACTTTTCGTTTCGATTCGCGCGACGTTCCCTCCGCCTTCGTTCCACCACCCTCGATTCCCCTTTTCGACGTCGCGCGCCGTCGTTGTCGATAAACGGCCGTCGCGCCTTTCCTCCCCCCTTTGCTTCGTGAAAATATCGTGGAAAATATCGTCGTAAAAAATAAAATTCTGAATAAAAGAAGAAACGGTCTGCAAAACGGAATAACGACGTTCGTTTTTTCCCCTCCCGAATTAATGTCCCGTCGATATAATACAATCCTCGATGACGCTTCTCTCGTTGACCGCGCTTTTTTATCTCGCTCTCTGCAATTCTCGAGCCGCACTCATCGCGGCTAGACATTTTTTCTAAGAGGATTCCATCGTCCTCGTCGTCTTTTCAGACCGGTCCGCCTGGTTGCCTACGCACAGGCGCCCTCTTCGCTTCGCAAAAGAACAAATCTTTCTTTCATTCCTTTAATCCTTTCGTCCAATTTAAAATATGCAGACGCATTTCTCGAAAATACTTTCGAGTATACAACTCCACAAATGTCCATGTAATAACATTTTCGAAAGCTTCAAAAATCTTCGAATCTTGCAACTAATCTCACCTACGAGAAATCTCAAAGTTTCTTTCGCTTTTAATTCGCATCGAGGAACATTCGTATCGAAGGAAGAGGAAGAGTCGGACTCAAAGAATTGATGTCAACTTTTCGAACAATGGAGGAAAGGGGGTTCCTTTGGGAGGAGTGGTCCCCCGGCTTCTCGTAATTAAACCACGGCTTTACGAGGGGACGACGGAGTGCAGGCGGAGTAGGGAAGTCCAAAGATTCGCCCGTAAATTGCAGTATCACGCCGTATTTGCGCAATCATTTCGGACGCGCGGAACGTGGAGGGTGTCTACGCTCTTTTGTTCCGTTTCTGCGCGCCCACTTGGAGTGTCGCAACCGCGTTATAATTGCGCCAATTTGCCTGTCCTTCCTTGCCTTCATCCCTTTTCCTTCGGCCCGAATTTTCCAACGGATTTTCAATTTATCCATTGCTTTATGCCACGCAGATAATTCGATTGTAAAAATATCATCGTTTCAATGTGAAATAAAACAACTTATTCCAACAACTAATTTGCATATATTCGTGCATCTCTGGCACGAAAATGTATATCGTATGTATTATAATTAAGCCCCTATCTCAATTAGACACGGTATATACTTATAATTCAAAAAGCATTCTTCCGCGAAACAGGAAATTACCGATCACTTTGACCGGTTCGATCAGTGTGAATTTTTTGTTCCAACCAAGAGAAAGAAGGAGAGGAAGGATCAGCTCGAAGAAGGATCGTTAAAGCAGGTTCAATTAGCGCTGTTTAATCGGGACGAATGTTACGTAACTGGGATTGATGCGGCGAAAGAGATCGGTTACCGTCGTCGTTCCATTCGTTAAACCGCAAGCGGACGGAGCACGCGAGTAGCCGCGAGTACGTAACCGATAATGGAAACCTCGCTTCCTCGATTTCGACTCTCCCTATCTCGTACACTCGTCCATGCATCCCCCCATTTCGTATTTCTGGCCCGCGTGGAAAGGAAACTTGGAACCCGAAATAGAATACGGGTGGCCGATGCAACGCGGCGGGTCGAGAACCACATAAATCCGTTTCCAAGGAATTATACCAAATTCGAGGCGAAATTCGTTCCAATTCCAACACGCGGAAGTATCTCCTCCGCGGAATTCTACTCGCCGTGCTGATAAACCACGGGATCGTCAGCCAATCGAAGTCTCTTCGCATCGAAGGTGTCGAAAATAATCGGATCGGAGAATATTAATCAACGTCGATCCTTTTCGATCTCGGATAGATATTCCAATTTCGAATCTCGATGTAGGCAGAGTAAAACTGGAGAGCTAAGTAGAAAAGATAGATGGGAGATAGAAATCGAATGCAACGAGGTTTTCGACGGGATATCTAATCGAAATGGCCGAGGCGATCGAGACTTCTTCTTATCGCCTCCCCTGGAAAAAGATTCGCGGAAATAACTAGTGTCTGCTCGTCAAGCTCGTCGAGGATTATATGGAACAAGTTGCACGATGTAATAATCTGATCGGCTCCAAGTTCCTTTTTAATCCCGCTCTTCGCCTTCTTTTCATCGCCATCCTCTTCGTATCGCGAAGCGTTTAAAAAAAATAATACTAAAAAATCCAACCTCTCCACGCTATCCGTCTAAAGAACAGGCTCTTCCAGAAGAATCAAGAAGCTTCCTCTCGATACAAATTTCTCGTCATCCACGCTTTTTCCATGGAAAATGGCGGAGAAAGAAAAATCGGGGGAAAAGTCGGCTCGCGGAAGCTGCGGCTGCTCACGCACGCAAAGAATCTTCCGCGTGCGTGCGTGCGTGCGTGCGCGAGTGCGTGTTGCGCGTTTTCACTGCAATCCGAGTTGCGGCAGAAGGCGCGGCCCGATCCGTCGCGGTGTCCCCTTACAGATTTCTATGCAACTATAATTAGGTAACTGACACCGGTCCCCGTAGGAATCCCTGTTAGCCGCGAAGCTATGCCAGCGCGGAAAGTGGCGCGAATATTTTCGGCGCGAGGAAAGCCGAAATTAAACGTGCCGCACTTTTACAACCGTGCGAAGTATACTTAACCCGCCCGTCCCCCGCCGCCTCGCTTCTTCCTCTTCCTCGCTTTCTCGCCTTTTTCTCCCTTTTTCCATTCCGCTTCTTCCTTTTTCCCTCGCACCCCAAGAATCTCTCTTCGATCCCTTTTTTCCCTTTCAAAAGGGTTTCAGGTGTACATAATTTTAAAAGTTTCGCGGGAAATGAGAATAATCGTTCCCCGTTCGAAGATGAGGATCGATTCTCCCACGGATGACGAATCGATGAAGGTTTCGATCTTTGGCTTCTTTCCATCCGTTTCCTCCCTTCCCTCTCCTCCCTCTTTTTTACTTCGATACAGAGTGAAATATCAAGCCTCGAAACGAAGGGACGCGGTTCTTCGAAAGAAATTTCCGATTGAATGATCGAGAAAGAAGCCTCAAATGATGAAACCGAATGGAAATCCGTATATATAGCTCCATCATATGGAAACTGTAGATATAGATGACAAAAAATCGTTTTGGCTTTGCGTCAAGTATTTGGAGAACGAAGAAACGTTTAGGGTTTTCGTGATAAAAATGGCGCAGGAATGTAAACGGGGATATTTCCTTGAGTAAACACGAGCCGAGGGGAAGGGGGAGGAGAATCGATTCGCCACGTTGTCCACGTGGGATGGATAACGTGGTTGAAAAATAAAATATTCGACGATTTATCATCCGATCGGAACGAGGCTCGCTCGTTGGAAGGAGGGAAGAGGGAGGAGAGAAGAATTTGGTGGGCGAAGGAGGCCCGATGCCAAGCGGATTCTCTTCGAAGTGGAGGAAGGGAAGAGAAAGGGGAGGTCTTAATGAAGACGGAACGCTGTTTCGCAGAAGCGTGACAAATTTATCCTTAGGCCACGCTGTTCGTTATCGTGATTAATAATCGTGCAACAATGATCGCGAACGTTACGAGCTAGTCGGGGGGAGGGGAGGAGACGAGGGATTCTGGACAATTGCCTCGGCAGACGGCCGACGTCAGCTCGAGCTCGCGCAGCCTGCTCGCTTACCCGATATTCCTTCCATATGCGCTGTGTCGGGTCAGCAAACCTTGGGCTTAACGAGAGCGAAAAATCCCGGAGCGGAGAATCGTTCCATTAGAGAAATATTCGCATTCCTCGAAAGGGGAGGCGGGGAGGAGGCCTTTGTCCCGATCGAGGGGATGCTGAAAGGGAAACGGAAGGGCGACCAGCGATTTTTATCAAGGATTATATCCCAGGAATATTGGGATATCTCCTCCGCAACATCTCTGAATTATCGATTTTTAACGAATTTCTTTTTGGCGCTGGATCGAGGTTTGACGTTCAAAGAAATTTCTTTCACTGGGAATATCTTGTTCCTTTCTTCTAGTTTCTTTTTTAAGCAAAGATGATGAGAGGCAGAAATTCGTGGAAAACGTTATTCTATTAATATCAATAGAGATTTGAAATTAAATGGAAGAACGTGAAAATTGAAATCGTGAATCTGCCTGTCTAAAAAGTTGGCGCGATCGTTTGAACGGTGGGTGGGGATTTATGGCGGATGATCGAGAAACTTGCAGATATATTTCGGCCCCTCTTCAGTTCGAGCTTCTCTTTCCCGTTTGATACGTAAATTTCGCGGCCCGCTGCGCGCCAGGATCGCTGTATTTGCATTTAATGGAGTATTTTTTCCGGGGCGGAGGATCCCCACGGAGATTGGATCGTCGAAGCCAGCACGGCTCATAACCGAGCCAATAAAAATGCAAAGGCTCTAATGCTCGAGTTACAATTAAAAAAAGCCAGCCTTTTCGATAACCTCCACGTCAATTTCCTTTTTTACGAACGAGCTCCTCCTCCTCCTCCTCCTTCCTCGATCTCGTCGAATCTTGCTCTCGTCCAAGATTCACCAGGAACCGCAACGGAGCCAGGTAACCGCAATTAACAGGCCAATCGACTCGATTTCACTTTCCACGCCTTCCCCTCCCTACCCTATGTACAAAACACGAGGATCCCCGTCAGTTTACAGTTTCCTCTTTGAAGACCTTCGAAAACCTCAGACCTCGTGTCTCGATCCTCTCTCTGCTGTTTCTCAAATTTCCACCCAACTCCAATCGATACTGCGGAATTCTTGCTGTTTATCTTTCGATTCGAAAATCGAGAAAAACTTTCTACCGAAAAAGAAACTACTTTGGATGATTTCTTTTCGAAAATAAATACTCGTACAATCCTCTTTACTGTTTCTCAAATTTCAACTTAACTCCAATATTGCAATTAATTAAAATTCTTGCTGTCTATCTTTCGATTGGAAAATTCGAGAAAAACTTTGGATGATTTCTTTTCGAAAATAAATACTCGTACGATCCTTTCTATGCTATTTCTCAAATTTCCATCCAACTCCAATCAATATTGCAATTAATATTGCAGAATTCTTACTGTCTATCTTTTGATTAGAAATTCGAGAAAAACTTTCGATGATTTCTTTTCGAAAATAAATACTCGTACGATCCTCTCTGCTGTTTCTCAAATTTCTATTCAACTCCAATCAATATTGCAATTAATCAGAATTCTTGCTGTCTATCTTTCGATTGGAAAATTCGAGAAAAACTTTGGATGATTTCTTTTCGAAAATAAATACTCGTACGATCCTTTCTATGCTATTTCTCAAATTTCCATCCAACTCCAATCAATATTGCAATTAATATTGCAGAATTCTTACTGTCTATCTTTTGATTAGAAATTCGAGAAAAACTTTCGATGATTTCTTTTCGAAAATAAATACTCGTACGATCCTCTCTGCTGTTTCTCAAATTTCTATTCAACTCCAATCAATATTGCAATTAATCAGAATTCTTGCTGTCTATCTTTCGATTGGAAAATTCGAGAAAAACTTTGGATGATTTCTTTTCGAAAATAAATACTCGTACGATCCTTTCTATGCTATTTCTCAAATTTCCATCCAACTCCAATCAATATTGCAATTAATATTGCAGAATTCTTACTGTCTATCTTTTGATTAGAAATTCGAGAAAAACTTTCGATGATTTCTTTTCGAAAATAAATACTCGTACGATCCTCTTTGCTGTTTTTCAAATTTCTATCCAACTCCAATCAATATTGCAATTAATCAGAATTCCTGCTGTCTATTTTTCGATTGGAAAATTCGAAAAAAACTTGATTGAATGATATCTTTTCGAAAAGATATTTATACGATCCTTTCTGTGCTGTTTCTCAAATTTCCACCCAACTTTAATCAATATTGCAATTATTAGAATTCTCAAATTTCCCAATTCCAATCAATATTGCAATTAATCAGAATTCCTGCTGTCTATTTTTCGATTAGAAATTCGAGAAAAACTTTGGATGATTTCTTTTCGAAAATAAATACTCGTACGATCCTCTCTGTACTATTTCTCAAATTTCCACCCAACTTCAATCAATATTGCAATTAATCAAAATTCCTGCTGTCTATCTTTCGATTGAAAATTCGAGAAAAACCAAAGAAGAAGAAGCTACTTTGGAAGATTTCTTTTAGGAGATTCCTTTTTTTTTCGAAAAGAAATACGATCACGGAACGAGTTCTCGGTTTTTCACGGGAGGCCGTGGCCGAGACACCGGGGATAAAGAAGAGAGGCGAGTGGAGAAGAGGATGGCGGGTGAATGACCCAAGAGGAGGGAATCGGTATTCGCGGCATTCCACCGAGAACGATGAGGATGACCGAGTGCAGCTCGCTACCTCGATCATCCTCGAGCTGCTACACCCCGGGGCAGACAATGAATGAGAAGAGAATTCGCCTCTCCTTTCTTTCTTTCTTCCTTCGTGAGACGCACCAGTCGCCAAGGTCACCGGAAGTCGCTTCAGGAAAATTAACCTGCTTCCCCACCGGAGATCCTAAACTCCGGGAGCACGCGATCCTCGGATTCCTTCGTCCCTTCTTCCACTCTCCGCTTCTTTCCAAGTGGAAACAATTCGCGCTAGAAATTTCTTTCTCTTTTTTCCTCTTTTTAAACCTCGGAGATTATTAAAATTATCGCAACTTTCACGAAACTTTTACGACACTTATTTTGCAATTTTCCAAAAATGGCTCCACGCATTATCTCATCTCTTTGTAAAGTTACGTAGAGGTCGTAAGAACTTTGTAAAGATCCTAGGAATAGTCTGTATTTATTTGTCCTGGCTTGAACGAAGGCGCAAAGAAAATAATGAAACTTCTTCTTCCGATTTCTTCGACGTTTCGAAATCTCAAACAGCACATGTGCGAAAACAAACGATGAAATCGAATCCTAATCGCGAACGAAATTCTCCGTATTCCTCTAACGATCTTTCTACCATTACAATTGCGCCAATTTCTTAATTATTTCCGATGGCTGCGAAGAGTCAATGAAGATACGAATTTCTCTCGAAACTCGATTATTTCGATGGCGTCAAAGTATCCATTTGCGTTAGATCGCGCAAGGAGGCGATGCTTGCAACAACGGCAGTTTTTAAAAACCGTTGTGCAAAAGGGAATACAATTTACGTGGAAGAGATCTGGCTCTCCGTGATATCTTTCCGATGTTGTAACGCGCGGCGTGGCCAGCCAGGACTACCAACGAGTAGTATTTATTTTCATCGGAGAAGGCGAGATCCGCATAGGGAGAGAGAGCGCGCGCACAACGGGTGACCACCACGTGTTACGTTCTGCAGCTGCAGTTCACATGGCCGACGAGAAAGTCACCGTTGCGTTGCATTTGTGGGTAACGCTCCATTATCACGCGATTATTACGCGTCCTCTCTCTTTCTTCCTTCCTTTCTTACACTATTCTTCACCCTCTTGAAATTCTTCCAATCTTTCGAAATCGTTCCATTTTTTTTTTTAAACAACCGTTTCAAGATTTTGTTTGAAACTCTTTCGTAGAGGAATTTAAAAATCGAATCGTTTCCATCCCAAATTTTCTGATATCTTAACTCTCTCTTTATCCTCTACAATTATCGAAATTCCTAGGAGAAACTTTGTGAACAAACGTTTTCGAAACTGGATCATCCTTTCATTCGATTCGAGATGAAATTTCCAAGGGAAATTAATTTTCGTAGATCTAGAAATTGTTTCCATTTTTCTGGAGAAACGTCTTAATTTCCTTTATCTTCAATTCTTGAAATTCCTAGGAAAAACTTTGTGAACAAACGTTTTCGAAATTGGATCATCTTTTCATTCGATTCGAGATGAAATTTCCAAGGGAAATTAATTTTCGCAGATCGACTAATTGTTTCCATCCGAAATTTTCTGGAGAAACGTCTTAACTTCCTTTATCCCCAATTCTTAAAATTCCTAGGACTTTGTGAACAAACGTTTCCATCTTTTCGAAACTGGATCATCTCTTGATTCGAGATAAAATTTCTAAAGGAAATTAATTTTCATAGATCGAGTAATTGTTTCCATCCGAAATTTTTTGGAGAAACGTCTTAACTTCCTTTATCCCCTGCAATTCTTGAAATTCCTAGGAGAAACTTTGTGAACAAACGTTTCCATCTTTTCGAAACTGGATCTCTTGATTCGAGATGAAATTTCTAAAGGAAATTAATTTTCATAGATCGAGTAATTGTTTCCATCCGAAATTTTTTGGAGAAACGTCTTAACTTCCTTTATCCCCAATTCTTGAAATTCCTCGAAATGAACGAATAATCGTTTCCCCTTGCAACGTCGCAAGAAACTGGACCATCATCCGATTCGTTGAAATTCCCAATTAATTTTGCCGAATACTCGCATTCCTCGTGGCGAACGAAATCGAGTCGAAACACATCCGATTCCTCGTAATTCCCCCCCTTCTTCCCGGGAGAAATTCTGATTTCTGCCAAGGAAGAAGTCACGCGACGATGCGAACGAGCGTGATGTTTGCGATTTACTTTAGGCGGGCAATTACTTTCCTCTCTCGAACCGATTAAACGGGCGAGTGGAGGGGGGGAAGAGGCCGGAACTCATTTCCTCCGGAACACTAGCACGCGAAGAATGCGTGCACGATCGCAACTATAACCGGCGCGGGATCGAGGATATCGTTACGCCGCCAGGGGATTTAATGAAGCGAGGTCTCTCTCGGCTTCGCCGTCTCGCTTAAAAAACACGCCGCGCTGCGTTTCGAGTTAAGTGCGCCTCGAGTTAAAGATCGGAACCTGAGCGATTCCGGCGTGGAGAAAGAAGTTGAGCGCGACATTCGAAGATTTTCTCGAAAAAAAAAAAAAAGAAATCCTTATGATGTATCCATTTTCTTGTTGTGGTATATAAAATTAGTGGAAATTGCTGGAATATTTCCATGAACAAATGCTTCCATCACTTCCATATTTCTAATATAATTTCCTCGATTATAAACAAATAATGAATTGATATTGAAATTTTTGGACGGGACGATTTGGAATAATTATAAATTAATATACAGAAGATAATTTCACTCTTTCACTTGTGAAATTTCCTATACAAAATTCCTCATTTTTTCCAAGCATCACTTCCATATTTCTAATACAATTTCCTCGATTATAAGTAAATAATGAAATGAAATTGAAATTTTTGGACGGGACGATTTGGAATAATTATAAATTAATATACAGAAGATAATTTCACTCTTTCACTTGTGAAATTTCCTACAAAATTCCTCATTTTTTCCAAGTATCACTTCCATATTTCTAATACAATTTCCTCGATTATAAGTAAATAATGAAATGAAATTGAAATTTTTGGACGAGACGATTTGGAATAATTATAAATTAATATACAGAAGATAATTTCACTCTTTCACTTGTGAAATTTCCTACAAAATTCCTCATTTTTTCCAAGCATCACTTCCATATTTCTAATACAATTTTCTCGATTATAAATAAATAATGAAATGAAATTGAAATTTTTGGACAGATTTGGAATAATTATAAATTAATATACAGAAGATAATTTCACTCTTTCACTTGTGAAATTTCCTACAAAATTCCTCATTTTTTCCAAGCACGGTTCGCTCTTCTCTCCTTCTTTCCTTCGATCTCAAAGCAGGATACCTGGTTTTTTTTAATCTCGTTTTTAAACGGTTGCGTTAATGGAGGGAAGTCTGCAGTAGCGGTTCTGGCGCGGAAGGGGAAAAAAAGATTGTGGGGGCGGTCGATTGGCGCGCGAAATTGTGGCAAAAAGCGCGGACGTCGACGAAAGCTTTGTATGGAAAACAAGGCGGCTCTGAGAATTTTCCCGCGGCCTGCGCAACGTTGAAATCGGCCGATTTCAACGTTCGGTTAAATAGCTGCCCATATAAATATAAATAGCCGGCTGTCCTCGATTTCTCGATGAAGCCAGAACCAGCTGGATGCCCGAGTGCTACTCGACATTCTCGCAGATGCCTCCCAGTGTATACAACTACTTCGATTCAGTAATCGACGAGGCGAAAAACACGGCCATTCAACCGTTTGTCTCTTTCGTGTGTTCTGGCCAATCTCTTCGATACACCGATCGATAACAAAGGGGAACTTTGTGAAAAGAAGTTGGAAACTTGTTCGTTCGATCGTTCGTAATGGAGACGGATAACTCCATCGACAAATTTATTAGATTTAAATCTATGGTCGAGAAGCTCTTTGGATAAGAAAAAAATCAATATCAAGAAGAATCCTCGAATCGATATAGATGATCTTTTTCAAAGAAAAATTCCTCGATCCTGAATTCGATTCACGAGGAAAGTTTCGAGGAACGTTAAGAAATATTTTATTTGCAAACAAGACTTAAAGATTCAACTCGAGAAGAATCTCGATGCATCGAGTAATTGTCGAGATTTTCGTTATTTTCGACGATTTTTCGCGGTAACTCCAACCGTGAAAGTAGTGAAACTTCAGCTTCGCGACATATCAGGTTGCCTCGCACCGATATTCCGTCCAGCTTCTCGGCCAGCCGGATTGCACAACGCTCGTGGAAACTCGTGCTCGCGAATCTAATTTTATTCGCCGCGCTACGATTTCGACGCGTTACAGGCCTAATGAGCGACGGTAAAGCAAACAGGGAAATTCCAGACCAGTGTTTACACCGTTGATAAATTACCGACCGGACAACCGAGCCCCGTGATCGTTAACCAGGCCCGTTATATTAATATTCTTTTTTTTTCATCGCGTTCGTATCCGAACGTTTGTCGTGTGGTAGATATTTCTCGAAGAGGGACGTCATTTTCATTCCCCTGTTATTGATTATTGTGTTTAAGTTATCACATTTGAAAGTCTAACGATCGAATCGCTTTATTTATTTATTTATTTTTTTTTTCATACTATTATTTAATTTTTCACGTTTATTTGGTAAGCGAAATTCTTTCTCTCTTTCTCTCTCGTAGTAACATCGAAGCATGAGACGAGATAACGAGATACGTTGATTATTTAATATCGTAATAGAATCTCGATATCTTTCAAGTAAATACTTTCACCAATATTATTTTAAATTTTCAAAGTATCTTGATAAATCCTCTTGCGCGCAATTATTTTTCCACGATCAATTTTTCAATAATAAACTTATAATAAGATTCTCGATTATAATCTTCCTTTCTCGAATACAATATACAAAACGTATCATCGC
Organism: Apis mellifera; assembly: GCF_003254395.2. Lineage (NCBI taxonomy): Eukaryota > Metazoa > Arthropoda > Insecta > Hymenoptera > Apidae > Apis > Apis mellifera. Next base: position 5,962,946 of record NC_037652.1, read on the forward strand.
GATCCCTTGAAAAGATACAAAATCTTAGACGGTGGAAATTCGAAATTCCGTGATCGTTGCGCGGAGATCCCACGCGGTTGTTTAAGAAAAGAAAAAAAGAAAAAAGGAATCGCGTGGGACGACGATACCGGAAACGTTTCGTTGCCGTCCTCTCTCTGCCGTCTCTATCGTTCCGATGAATCTGCAAATTCTCCGACGACAAACCTCTCGATGGAACAAGTTCGCGCCTACATTTCCCCTCGAACATCGCATCCTTTGACGTAATCATCGCTCGAGCGTTGCTCACATTGGGACATATTGACAAACACGTTTCGCTTGAAATCGAAGGTTACGAGAGGGTGGAGGGAAAGAGAAGGTGGTTGCGCAATTGATGGAGCGAAATTGTAATTTGTGGAGGAGAAAACGATGGCTGGAAAAAAGTCGATCGCACGAACATCATCTGTTTTAGTCGAGGAAATGTATCGAAAATATGGCTGTGACGATCGTCTTTATCTCCTTGGCTTCTTCTCTTCTGCCAGTTTCAGAGGTGAGAATCTTTTGTGAGGATCTTTAATGAGAAATTTTTCTACGTATATAACTTGGAACAATGCCTCTTCCAAGAGTTTACTTAGAATTGGGAATCTTTTTCTCTGTTTGCAAAAAAAAATTGCACAAGGCTGAAGTGTACCTAAGCCATTACTCAAAACGATTTATCGATGTATTGTCTAGAGTCAATGACGTTTTAAAATTAGAAGAGTCTTTAAGTCGGCTAATTGGAGATGGTCTAATAATAAAGTCGTCGTGCATCGACCGAGCAGTCTATTAAGCGATACGAAAAGTAATTCTACGTTTCGAAAGGAAAAAGGAAAAAAAGAAAGAGATCTTTTCAAAATCTCTTAAATTTCCTCCCTACTTTTCGCATCGCTGTAATTTTATACAATTTTATACTCGACGCGCAATGAAAGATTTCTCTCTCTCTCTCTCTCTCTCTCTCAATTGCGTCATCGTGCAATCTCAGAGGCGCGCAAGTCGATCGAAACGCGTCGACCCTTTGTGAATCAATTGGACGAGGACCGTAACGGTAAAACGATGAATCGTGTATCGCACAGCTCGGAATCTCTTTGGAAGGCGACGAAAGAACGCGCGATCCGCAATCGACACTCCAATTAAAACCAGCCTCCGCCACTCCCCCTCCCCTCTAGCCATTCCTTTATCCCGTTTCTTCCGTTTGAAATTCACACCCGCCGCGATTCCGTTACAGGAGAGAAGATTCCCTGGATATACCGTTGCACTTTTCAATAGATCGAGTATTAAGTCGAGTAACAAAATCAACGCTCCAATTAGACGAGCAATTACGGCGCTCAACGTTTAGCTGCGCAGTAGAATTTATTTATTTTCCCCGAGTTATATATTTTCTCGTATAAATATTCCACGCGTTCCACCATTAACTCGATATCCTTCCAAGATCCACTCCTCAGGCGACCTAGTTTATCCGAGAAATTTTGACGAAATCGTCCTCTAAATTACTTCTAAATCAATATCGATCGAAAGATGCAATTTTCTTCGAAGAAGCTCTCTCTCTCTCTCGAAGAAATTCTGGAAATTTCAGATAAGTCGAAGAAATTATTGAAACGGATCGAAGGAGGAGGGGGAAGATTGCGAGAAAACAGGAGTCGGTGAGACATCTAGCGGGGATCGTGGAAACTACGGCCAGATCCGCGTGATATATAAATTAGAATTAGAAGACGCGTAGGTATAGAGATTGTGAAGGGAAGGGAAGAAAAACGTGTGCAGGAAGTGGAAACGATACACCGGTGGTGCTTTACTCGGCTGCAAGCGGGGTTATCGTCGATAACACTCGGCGGTGACCCACCAGCTCGATAATTTCCCGCCACACACCGCCACCCGACCAACCCGTTTCCGTGAAATCTCAATCGTTCACGCTCAAAATTGATTTATTCCCCTTTGTTTCGAAGGGAATGGATCGAGATCTGGGTCGAGCCCGTGCTTTTTACGACCGCTGGCCGCTCGCCGCTTTCGATTCGTGGCCTCCCTTAATGGCGCGTTTTGCACACCGGAGGGTGTTCCACTGTGAGAATTTACAAAAGACACAAGCCGTTCAACCGTTTAACCAGAGCAGACGAACTAATGCAAACGATCGAAACGATTCAATATTTTCCGTTTAAACGCTTGCGTAACGAACTTAATCGTCCCGCAGACCGATCGTAAATCAACAGTGCGAACGAACTTCGATCTCCAATTACGAACGTGCACAACCATTTCACGCCCATTTTCCAACGAACGTTTCTCATCTTTCTAGAACAGTTCTCCAACACTTTTACTACCGTATTTCTATCCGTTCTTGTACTCCTTCTAAAATCTACTCCGTCTCGATGAATCAAGATTTTTTCTTTCCATCCACCTTTTAACCTCGAACGAAAGTTGCTCGTTTCAAATCTCTGATCTTTAACTTTAATTCTCCTTATTTTTGGCGAATATGAAAAAAAGGATGGCGCTCGAACACGCTTCATTTGTTAAAAGGCTGCCGTCAATCGAGATTCCCACGAGACGAAACGAGCAAGTTTGAGCAAACACGAATGGACGGAGATTCCAACCGATATTATAAATGAAAAATTGGCGATAATCGAGCACGAGCCCGAGGCGATCGACGCGGATTCCTGGGAAAGAGAAGAGCATCTGCGAGATTAATTGAGAGGAGAACAATCGTTGTTGGATGAATATCGTGATTGTTGAGCGGAGCCACGGCCGCGGAAAATGATACTCCTCGGGTAATGAGACGAGCCGTGGAGTCGTTTGGCTTCTATCTTTCGATGCGTCTTCGAGAGGAAGAGGAAACTTGATCGTCCGTATTTACCAGTATTTTTTCCCTATTTTCTTTTTTCTTTTTTTTCAAATCATTTATTTACATAATCGTTCAGAGAATCTCTCTCTCTCTCAAATGCATTCGTCTTTATCCATTTATTTCGCGTAATAATAAGAATATGGAGAGAGAAGAAAAAGAAAGAGATTATTCGAATTCGAAGACAACGATTCGCAAAAGCGGAACAGAAGCCCGGGAAAGGAAAATCCTAGCGTGGAAAAGAATTTCTGTCCAACGGCTCGTGAAATTCCATTAACGAACCTCTCCCCCGTCGAATCAACGCTTTATCTCTCCCAAGTATCGCGTTGATTATTCGCTTGGACCAGCATTCCTCCAGCCTTCTTCCGCGGTCTCGTGATCGCATGATGGAGCACACGCGCGCGCGCGCATACGTATGCGCAACGGATCCTCTCCGCGAGCCACGTACGCTCTATCGAAACGGAGGAATCGGGCGGCCGTGAACGAGGCAACGATCTGGTGAATCGAGGCGAGGAATGCCGAGGGGGCATCACTCGATTCGAGAGTGTCGCTTCACGAAAGAAAGAAAAATAAACTTACGTTCCTCCTCCTTTTCTTCTTTCGCCTCGCGCGTGGAACGCGATCGATCGAACGAAACCGTTGAAAAGAGCTCTTTGTGAGCCTTGAATGCGATCTCGAATCGATCTCTTCGACTTTTTCTCCGCGTATTTAAAAATACGCGCACTGTAAATCGCGATAAGCGGCGCGTGGAATGGATTTTATAAATGCTGTTCGAGCTGTTCTTTCGTTTCTTTTTTGACTCGAGCGAGTAAAGAGAGCAGCGCCTTTGCTCTCTCATAGAGTTTTCCAAATCTAATAAACGTCCGGCTTCTTCCTCTCTCGGACCGAAGCCAAGCCCGCCGCACGCTTGTCGCCGCGCTTGGAAAAATATTATTCCGGTCACGAGTGTCGAGCGTCCGTCCACGACGCTTTATTATTTCGTACTTAAAATTCCTCTCCGGAATAATGGGTTTCTTAAAGACCGTCCGTTAATTGCACACTATACGATTACGCGCTCGCGAGGAGGAATTTTCCTCCGTTAAAATGCGCTTTCTAATTGCCGCGATACACATCGACGCAAATTCCGTATCTCCAAAGTCTTTCTACGCTTTTCTCAACCGAAAATCCTAAGCTTCGCTATCGTATAATTTACGTTGTCGCTCGAACCGATTTCGATCCCTTGTATAGATTATAAAATCGTCCAACCATCTCCAAAATCTAAGAAGATCGCGCAAGAAAGAAGACAAGGCGAAAAGAGATTTTTCGGATCGAAATTAAGTCCGTCGAATTAGCACGGACAATGGAAAGGAGACAAGGCGAAAGAAAAGAGAGTTTTCCAGATCGAAATTAAATCTGCCAAGTGGTTAATGGGTTAAAGCGTGGCCCGTACTCAGCTCGGCTCGGCCTCACTCGGTTTCCGTGTGCCTAAATTTAAGCGCGCCGGGGAGATGTAATAACTGTGCACGGTGCGCGCCGTTTTACGGTATCCTCTATCCGGGATTCCGAATAAGAAGCGACGCAACCGGCCTGTTACGCGGCTTTGAACCGATGCCAGCTACCTTTCTGCGATTCTTCGAACGCGCCAAGGTGCGACCCGCGCCGTGGAGGAACGTTCCCCGGGCTTCCGAGTGTGTAACACTCCCGTTTTCTCTTCTCCATCCGTCGTGGAATTCGTGTCCCTGACCAGGGATTCCTGCCGATTTCTCTCTCTGTGTGTGTGTGTGTCGACGACATCGAGTACGCGATTACAAGAGATCGTATGCAATTATTTTTCGAAGCCTCGGGAGAGAATCGTCGATGGTTGGCTTCCTTTTGCGAGAAGAGAAGAGTTCCACATTCGAAATCCGGCTTAAATCCTTTCATTCTGGCTTTCACTGGGTGTATATCCAGCCGTTTCGAGTGTCTGAAATTATACCCCGGGACGGAAGATTGCTTGTAAAATCGAATAGAAATTGAGACCGTCCGGTTCTAGGATAGGATTCTTCTTCTAGGAAAGGATAGAAAGTTGCACGAATATATGTATATTCGTTGCTAATTCTCCGTCGTATCGATTCTCGCAGCGAAGCGTGTAAAAAGTATCTTTTTCATCTTCGAATTAAAATTTTTCGATTCGAATTTTCCAATTCGTTGGGACGCACGAGAAGAAGAAATGAAAAATTCGAAAGATTTTTCTTATATATGATCGTGTTTTCGACTTAAAATCCTTGGAACGTCAACCATCCAACGATTCTACGTTCCAGAGGAATCTCGAATTTTTCATTGTTTGTTATCCTCTCCTCTAATTTTAGCTTTCTTTTTCAAGTACGATCAAATCGCCCGATTGAATCTCTTTGGTTGTCGAGCGGCGTTCCGACAGAGAGCGTGGCACGGAGATCGGGTTTCGATCGTCGAAAACGAGGATGGAAAATTTAATCAACCGCAGAACTCATTCCTCTCCTATCGAAATTCTTTTTTTTTCTCGGCTCGAGAAAGCGGGATGGACGATGGATCGCGTCTACGATGCGTCAGGTCGATCGTCGAGCCCCGTTCAAGGCTACCCACCGAGCTTCGCTTCTTCCAAGTTGGCGTGTTTACCGACGTCAATACCAAGCCTCGCAAGGCGACCAGACTACTCGCTACTCGGCCGGGTGAAATTCGAGGAGAGGAGATCACGAGAACGGGTTATTCACGATGAATGATCACGCGCCAATGTGACTTATTGCCGGACGATTCTCCCGTTCTTCTCCATGATGGACCAACCGAGATACAAAAACCGGCTAATCCTTTCCATTCGTTAACACGAGTTTCCCCTCCAAACGAGAATTAATTTATTTTTTCCCCCTCTCTCGATCCCATTACTTTTCAATTTGTGCGGACAACCAAATCTCTCTCCTTTACGAAGATCCTTCCGACGAGAGGATTAATTAATTGCTATTCTAGGATTCTGTTCTTTTTTTTTCATTCAATTTGCTCGAACGAAATCTCTCGTAATTTGATAATAATTTTATCGAGGATTATTCGTAAAAGAAATTTTTTAGCTGGAGGGCTAACGTCACCGTTTTCCGGCTGGCCGCCTCGATGGATTCTGCGGAATGTTCGCGTGACTCACGACGAATACTAGTTGGGCTTCTGGTAGGCCGATTTGGGGCTCGGATTCTCTGCACCTCGAAATCGAAGGTCACGTCGTGTTTTTTCCAATTACTTTCAATACTGCGTCGCGGTTTATTCCGCTCAAAAGTGAACATCTTAAACTCCGTTCTTCGATATCCCGCGCCATCTTATGCTTCAAGTCAATTCCTATCCGCCCAAATCCGAACAGGTTCGGATGATTCACAAATTGTCGAAACGTTTTATATAAATTAGCCGCTCGAGGAAAAAAGAAGAAGAAGAAAAAAAAAGGCCACCAAGTGTCTCTCCTTATGAATAATGCAGCATCCATGAATCTTCTCTCGGCTAATAGGCGATTCCCTCGGCCTTTCCACTCCCCGAGAGGCCGAGTGTCGTGACGAGAAACCGTATCTTCCTTCCGATTTTATCTTCACGCTGAATCTTTTCACGCGAGCACACGCTCTCGATCTATGCGGGCATGCAAAACGAAAGGAGGAGGCATCCCGTCGCTCCGATCCACGGAGGAAGAATTCATTTCTTGTTAACGAACGTTCGAAATAACTCCAAGATTTCAGGGGGGCCACCTCCTGTGCCATCTTTTAGATTAGAAGAGAGAGAGGAGGGATGAAACGTTCTCTTTATAAATATATATTTTTGAAATTTCAATGTAAATTCCCCCCGAATTGTACACGATAAATACTTTTCTCGAAATATCCTTTCGAGAAATTAGAGTTGTGCGTGAATTATTTCACCCCTCTCCGAACTTTTCGTGGACTTTTGATTTGTTGACGGCGTAAATTTGTCAGTTAACGTCGAATTACACGCCTATAAATTTTTCTTATCGTTCAAAGAAGACTTACAAGCGGTTCGTGAAGCTCTACGCGGGCGGCTGTTTACGACGGGGACCGAGAACCGAATTCCTCCGTGTCGCGAATTGTAAACTTAGAAACCGGCCTTAGAGAGAGAGAGAGGGAGGGCAAGGAGAATGGAAACTCCGGTAAACCTCGCCGCGGAATTCCTGTCCTCTGCGTGCATGCGCGCGTGCTCTCGAACACGGTTACCGAAATTTTACGATCGCCCCTATAAAGTGCGCGGATCTCTCGAGAAGCGATGACAGAAATTGGAACCTGTCTCTTCCGTTTCGGAACGCGGCAAAGACGAGAATAGATCTGGTCGAGGGACGCTTTCTGCTCGGTTGCCCACCGCAGGCGTATCGCTTGTTACGCGTATTGTCTCTTCTCCCATTATTCTTGTTCGCGAGTTTACACGTTCACCGTTCTGGAGAAGCAAAGGTGCTTCTCGGATATTTTAAGATCCAGATAAATCTCGAGCAATGCGGCGCGCCGGCCATCACACAATTATGAAACCGCACTTAGAATTTGATTAATCTCAAATGAAATTTAATTTTCTTCTCCATTAGGGATCCTCGCAAATGAAACGAAACGTTAATTATTTAAGATAAAGTGCCAGATTAAATTGTCCATTATCGTACCGATTTTTCAATATGTTTAAGAAAATGCTCGAATTTGATATTGAAATATATTCGATAAAACAATCCAATTATTTATCTTTGAGCGATCATTTCATTATCCAACGATTTATTCCAGATGTTCGAGAACGTTAATTATTAAAGTTTGACTAAACTCTCCATCCATTGAAGAGGATACGTTCAATTTTTCAATATGTTTAAGAAAATGCTCGAATTTGATATTGAAATATATTCGATAAAACAATCCAATTATTTTTCTTTGAGCGATCATTTCATTATCCAACGATTTATTCCAGATGTTCGAGAACGTTAATTATTAAAGTTTGACTAAATTTTCCATCCAACTCTCCAAGAAAATACTGGAATTTGATATTGAAATATATCGTGATAAAACAATCCAATCATTTATCTTTGATCATTTCATTATCCAACGATTTATTCCAGATGTCGATAACAAGATATTCGAAAACGTTAATTATTAAGAAAATACGTTCAATTTTTCAATCTGTTTAAGAAAATACTCGAATTTATCTTCGAACGATCCAACGATTTACGATCCTCGAACGAGATATCGACAAAATTTGAGATATCGCCGAGACAAAGATATCCAAGGGCCGTCCGCAGTTTCAGGATTTCGTTGTTGGTTGACTCAGCGCGAAATACTTCCCTTTTGACGAGAACCATTCGACCCCCATTCGAAATATATACGGGGTGAGTCACAGTATGCACGTGAGTACAGGTGCCCTCTCTCTCTCCTCGAACGAATATATATCGAGCGAACCTTTGGTGGCCTGATGCACCAGGGTAAAATAGATCGACTGCCAACCGGAAGAGACCTTACGCGCTCCATTTGGAACGCGTTATTCACGCGTTTTAAAATAAAACCTTCTCTCTCTCTCCTCGTCTTTATTTTTTTGTTCTTTCCCACCTCTATCTTTTCTTCTCTTTCCGTTTCAGAACTGACCTCGTTAAAAACGTTATATACACACACATATATAAGAAATAGAGAACGAGTTCACCAGTTTCGCGCAGTTTAAGGTATCCAGCCGGTATGTGGGCGGCTCAGAAGCCGTACGACTCGTCTAATGACGTTAAGGGATATCCTCGTTTCACCATCCAACAATATTGGATTCGACGCGCACGGTCCTCTATTTCTGCCAACTATCATCCTATCGCCTGTCTAAACCTGTCCTATGTAACGTTTAAATTTCGATTCGATTTACGCAAAGGGAATCCTCACAAATCTTCAAATGCCCACGATCAGAGAAATACACGCGACGAGAGAATATTTGAGAGAACGTTTCATTCCAAAAGTGAATATTTCGATAAGATAAAATAAAAAAAGAAAAAACGACGATTGGTTGTCGTAAACACTGCGCCGTTCGACGTGATTCATTTATCGAGACAGATTAAATCATAATGTAACGTTGGCCGCGAGAATTCAACGCTCGTGACTTAAAAAACAGGAAGTCGGTCTTGCTATTCCAATTGAAGTTCTTCTGTTCGCTACGTTGGCGTCACTCGCTACTTGATTCCCGACTCCGCCATTGTGCTCGTTTAAAATGTTTAATATCTCGCCACAGATAGCGAATTCTCCCTCCCTTCTTCCCTTCCCCCTCGTTCCGTTAAATGAAAGGAAAAAAAAAAAACTTTTCTTCCTTCTCTTTCTCTGATAAGAATTTCAATTCGAGTGTCTCGAGGCGATAATTTTTTATTTTATCTCTGATTCATTATGTAGAGAGATTGATAATTCGTAATTGTAGTTTACAGTTTTAAAATTAATAGTTATTGCGATTTTTATCTCTCGTATTTATATAATATACGGCCTAACCTATTAAACGTATCTCGATGCAACATTGTTGTCTAACTGTGCAATTTAACGAATGATCGAGATCGAATAAACGGGTCGCGAAAGGCGCATGGCGAGTCTCTCGCGGCTCCAATAAGAACCATCGAAGAAAAGATCGAGCCGCCCTCGAACTCAGGCTGCCCTGACTAATCTCAATGCTATTTCCAACGCGAATATTTCGCGTCTTGCATTCGCGCATGTGAACGTCTCGAGTTATAGATCGTTTCCAAGTCAAGATGCCACCGTTTAACCGACAGTGGCGTCAATATTAACGAACCATTCTCCACGGACAGGGTAAACAAAGTACGGCCAAGAAAGTTCTAGGTGCGAAATTCTCGCCACGAGTCACTCCTCGAATCGTGTTAACAGGAGGCTGGAAATAGCAACCATTCCATTTCGTGAAACGACCACTGTTACGTTACGACTTCTTGCTCATCCTCAATTTCGATATGTAATTCTTGGATAATCGAAATCATCGATGACGAAGAGTTTCATATTAATCAACTACTGCTCTTTCCAATTTTTAACCTTTGTCTTTGGTAAGAAAGAGGGGAAAAATCAAATCGTAGATTCCAATTGCTTTCCCTCCCCCTCAAAATTCAAATCTTTATCTAATCGTTGAAACATCGAAGAAAATCATTAAAGTGGAATAAATCTGAATTTATTGTAGAATTAATTCCTTGATTCTTTTCGTTTATTTGTTTCTAATAATAAAATTAATTTAATATTTTAATAAACGAAGGAAAATAAAGTTATTAGCTCTTAGCTCTTTCTTAACTCTTCCCTTCTGGATTTCAAATTTCCTTTTGTCTTGGAAAACGGTTATACTCGATCTAGATCAAGGAAAACGAAATTCGTGTTTCCGGCGAAACAGACGAATACGCTCCGCATCCTCGTCCACGGAAGGTTTAATGGCGGACAGAGATAAGTGAAGGTACTACTTGGCTGCCGGCGACCACCTAACCAAACCACAAATTCCTCCTAGCTTTCGTTTTCGTTGACACAAGACGCAGAACACCGTATTTCTGCGACTTTCAGGGAAACCTGTTCCAACCAGAGATACTTTTATAAATTTGTCCCTTAGTTTAGATTTCGCTTCCAGGAATCGCAGGCTGATTAATCCCAATCTAACCTAACATCGCCGCCGTTTCTCCGTTTATTAAATGTATTCCCTAAAAAAAATGAAGTATCGAAACGAAAGTTTCTTTTGGAAGAATTTCGCGAATACCTTTGTATCTAAGGTCAATTGTGATAAAAATGCGCAGAGTATGTGGGTAGTCTCTGCTGGAAAATATATCCGTTTCAAACACCGACGAACGTTTTTTTTTTATTGGATTTTTCACGATTCGAGAAACGAAGCTTTTGTTGAAAAATCAAAATGATGTCCTTTACGATTTCAAAATTAATAAAATTATCGAGTCCACCTTGAAAACTTGCACTGTAATAAGTTTCAGGCTTGGAACAAACTATAAAAATACTCGCGATAAGAATCGCCAAATATTCCTGGCACCCTTTCCGTGCATTTTCCAGACAACAATATCCTCTGATTCGTCCCTGGACTCGTATCTGGAACGAGATCTTCATCGACCACTTCCAATCCTCCTCCTTTTCTGGCTGTCAATAATGTAGGCTAGTAGGTTCTCCAAGGATTCACTAGAAAATAATCCATCCTCTCTCTGTGTGTGTTCGATCGTACGAGAAGGCATCTTATCGAGAGGCGATCAGCCGTGTCGGATGGAGCGTAAACCTTTGACGAGATAATTTGCATAAATCTTTGGTATCGAGACAAAGGATCGACGGAGGGAAGAAACTCGCGGAAGAGTACCAACGCTCGTCACTTTCTCCGCTCGAAGCATCATCTATTTCTGCGTGTGGTATATTCCCCTTTCCTTCCAGATTACAAATTACGATTAAAAAGATAATTAGATAGGTAGAAATCGATAGAGAACAGGATAGGATTTATCTCGTTCCTCGAAACGGCGATAACTAACAAGAAACGCGTTAACGGAATGATTTTCACCTTTGAGACGACAACGTTCGATGGAATAGTACTCGATCGAACGTTATTACGAAAGTGGCTCGTGAATTGAAACCAGAGGATACGAGATAAAAGCCGATAAAATGTGAGAAATCGTCCCCCTAAAGTAAAATTATCTCTTTATCTCGTATATATATATTGCAAATTTATCTGCAAATTTGTTTCCAATATTTTTGATTAAGAAAGAGCTCGATTGGCGATATCGAATTGAGTAAGGACGATTGAAAAAGCCGAGTAACTCGGTAAGAGAGTAATTACAGACACACTCTTCCAGCCATTTCGTCGAGCGTAATTTAAATGGTCTCGCGCGTGCGTGTGGGCGGTTACACGTTAATGCTTCCATGGCAAATTGCATGGAAGAAAATAAGGAAAATAAGGAGGGAAAAAAATCAGAAAGGAGAGTAGCGTATTAATTTATCAAGCATCGACACCCATGCGCGTTTCCTCCTCTGTGGAAAATTTGTTTCTTTTATTCCTTCGAGGGAATCGGCACCAATTTTTACCTCTTTCCAGCCGGATATAGATCGTTTTGAAGGGATAAAAATCGCGAGTAATTGGATACGCGAATCGAGGTAGATCTTGTCGGGGTAAATCTCCTTGTTGCGCTCCACCTTCAACACGTGTGCCTGACCTTTTCCGCGAATGTGAACGCTCCGCTCTGAACGAGGAGGAGGAAAAGAAGTTCTGTAACGTGGCCGACTGACTTTCCTGCCACGATTTTATTTCCATTCCCATCGATATATCAAGTCTAAGTAGCCGTTTACCTCAGCTCTCGAGTTATATACTCGTACGCGTTTCATGGGTTAAGCCTGGGCCACGCCCATACGGTATCCTCTTACATCCTCCAGTATCGATCATTAATAATATTATTATTTTCCACGAAGAAAATTTTTCTATTTTCTTCTCTCTCGCTTTGTTTCTTCCTTTTTTTCTTTTAAAGGGCATATAAGCACTATATAAATATATACAGAAATTATAACGATTATTTAACAGGTTAGACAGTTTTATTGAATTACTTTCGAGTTATCGATGCGCTCTGTTCGTTCAACAGCGAACTCTCTGGTGTTGAAAAAAATTTTGAAGAGTAATCCTCTTAACTTTTGCTCTCAGCTCGTTAAAATTCTCGAATACGTTCTAAAAAATGATTATTTTCCGCCGCCAATTTTACTCGAACAAAGTTCCACTCGATGGAAACAGGAGGTGTGACTCAAAGAGGAATTTGACGATTTCTCTTTCCTCTCTGCTTTCATATTATGCACCAAGTTGGCACAATACGACACATACGTGACAATTTTTCGTTTTTTTTTCTCTCTGTTCCCTAGAAGGTTCCAGCGCGTTTCCGCAGATATCTGGCACGGATGTAACAAACCGCATTGATAAACCCTCGTCATCGTTCGCCGATTCCGCGAGAATGTTTCGTAATCTGCGATGATTCGATCGTAATCCTTGAACCTTGTCCCGGAAACTTGCTTATTAATTATCATTAGAAAAATTGAAATTCAATTCACGATGCGACGACAATTGGAGCGAGGACTGAAACTGGCTAATTTCCAAAATAAAATCAGAAATACAACAATATAATCCGAATATATTTACATTTATGCAAATTCGAACGAGTGAAAAAAATCCATGGAACGCAAAAAAATACGAATATGAATCTCTATTTGAGTCTTCTTCCCTTTAATCGTTCACAAAAATCAAGAATCTGTCGGATTGACGATTATACTTATTATAATCCGAGTTGGCATATTTATCACCGATGTGGACATCTTTATATAGCGAGTCAGTTGCCACTGCCAAAAACCTACGTGCCTTGGATTTCGCTCAAGAAAAAATAAAGAATATAGCACCGTATATCCATTTTCCAAATCCAAAATCCTCCATTGAGGGGGAGATGACACGTGGCTTGGAACAAAAGACGCGGATTGGAACGTTCTATCCCTATGAAAGGGAAAGTGTAGCCTTTTACTTGAATCACCTTCGGGTCCCTTCTTCCCGATACGTTCGACTCGTACGTCGCTTTCACGACGAGTGGAAGAGCGACGGCCAATGCGCGCCAATAGTCCTCCAGGTATCGTTACCTGCGGCTTTTTATCAGTCCGCGAGTGGTTTCACCCGTTGGCCTCTGCCCGCTCTATTTTCATGCCGATGATTCATGCCGGCCCGCGTTCGTCATGCACGACACGATGCATTTTTATTTCCATTTCGCGACGCGGCGCAAACCCGGCTCAGCTTTCGATGATTCGCTCCTCCAAAGTGATTCAATATTCGCGAAACGTCGCCGCGCAGAGGAGCCGCTCCGTCGTCGTCCAAACTATATTATTCCTCCCTTCTTCTTCTCCCAATGGAAAAGGAGAAGAGATCCGTGGAAGGGGATCTCTTTCATTTTTTTTCTTTCTTTTGCCTTTTCTTGTTTCCATTCTTCTTTGTCGCTTCTAATTCCTAATATAGAGCAGAGATACGCGCGCAAAAGAAAGACAGAAATCGCAATAACAGCGTGTTTGATCTTTGATGAGTCGTGAGATGATAGACTCCTGGGAAAGATGAACGGATCGCTCGCAATCATCCTTACGGTTTATTCGCAATTAAGATCGGAAATAATCCGAGATAATGGCTCGATCGGATCCGCAATTCGCGCAACTCTTATTACTCTCACGATTCCCCGAGGATTCGCTTTTCCATTAAATATCCCATCTATGCTATTGGCCGGCGTGGATTAAACTATTAAATTTTGTTTTTAAACTTTCGACGGGGGGAGATTGATATTGGAAAGGGGATGAAAATTCCCCTCCCCTATATTCTACGGAGGAGGGACAAAGGGAGCGTCGTGACTGAAAAGAGAGGGACGTTTCGACGTTTGCCTCCTTTCAAAGGAACGAGCCTCGCGGAAAATGAAAGTCGAAAACGAAGAAGGGGATAATCGCCCTTCTTCTCCTCCTTTTCTTCGAAACGGTACGCGTTTCCCCTTTTCACCCTTGCATATCCGTGTCCCTCTCGGGGGTAAGAAGCGTTTATTCTCCACCCTTTTCACCGGTGGAGAAATTCTTCTTTACGCGACCACGACTTCCGCGATTAGGATTATTTATCCGAAGTCGAGTCTCAAAGCTCTTAACCTCGGATGAAAGGTGGGGGGAGGGACAGGTGAGAACGGCGATCGGATGTTTCCACGCGCAAATTGCATCTCTCTCTTTCTCGATTCGATCGATAATGTTTGTCTGGTTCGTTTGTTTGGTTCGTCGAACTTTCACGGTGTTACGAGTTTGATCCTTGTCGTTGACGAAGAAAGAAGAGAGGGAGAGAGTTGAAGTAAAGAAGGCGTTAATAAAATTTTTTAACGATACGATTGAAGAATCAAATTATCAGATTTTTGCAGAAAAGGTCGTTAAAATACGCGTTATATTTCCGTAATGAAATCGTGTAACGTTGGACGATCGTTGCCAATTTTACGTTAATTTTACGTCACTTTTAATTCAATATATCTTTCGATTTATGCTTGTTTTTCAACTTCTAATTTATCACTCTCTCTCTTTAACAATACGACGAGAAATCCTGTGACAAATTATCGGATTCTTGCACGGAACACACATTACTCTCAACTTAAATATACGTTTGACAATGGTTGCCAATTTTACGTTAATTCTATATCACTTTTAATTCAACGTATTTTTATGTTGTCAGTTTTTTTCGACAACATAACCAACCTCTAATTTAACACTCTCTCGTCACCTCGATATTAATAGCCACCGAATTGTACGATCATATTAATCAACCTTGGCACACTGTTCGCCATTCTTCGAATAATTAACTCAACGTTATCCTTTCGAACACGCTTTGGAACGGCGATCCAAAAATCCCATCCACTCTTCGAAACGTTCGTCATCGCGAGGGATATCTCGAAAGAAGGAAAATCAATCGGTTGCAATAGCTGACTCGGCGAGGAGGGTCTGGATAGCGTTGTGGAGTGCGCTCCAGGTGATGGTCCGCGACGCGAAAGTGGCTAGATCGGTCGGGGACGTGGAAGGAGCCAATAATTCATATTCCATCTATCGATATCGGCTGCCCACTCCGATAATTCACGACTATCCTCCGGTACTTTCATCCGTCCTGGCCATCCTCAGAAAAATTTGCGGCGATAGACGATAGTCGACCAAATAAAATAAAGAGAGAGAGAAAGAGAATGGAAGAACTCTCGACCCGTTCGATTTATTTCGAACTTTCTTATTCGATTCCATTCGAATTGCTATCTTTCTTTTCGACGGATCGTTTATCGATAAATAAACACGATGTTATTTTGTTCTAAGAAATTTCGTAAACAATCTATGAGAAAGATCGATATCTCGAGGAAAATTAAACTAAGAATTGAATTTTTCTTGAATCGTCGAAATCAACGATGCCTCTTAATTTCCTTTTTCCGATTGCTTACGTGTTTTCGAAGAAAATTTGCCATCGTGACCACGAACCACGAACGGCCAAAGCCGGTAGAGAGAGAGAGAGAGAGAGAGAGGGAGAGGAGGAAGAAAGTTGATCGTCTCGTTTCTATGGTTGGAGTACGAGTCACGAATACGGGTTGAAAACGTTGGCGAAGGACGATGGCGGAGGGAGCAGGAACGGGAGAATCGCGAATACATCGGGCCAGGACTCGACCGGCTACACCCTTGCCACCTACCCGAGCGGGGCTACGTTTTCAGCACGTGCAGTATCGAAACCGAGTCGTGAATTCAGAGGATAGGAACGGTCCCCGAGGACACGCTCGTCGTTCGTGCTTCTGCGGATTTTGCTCCTTTTACGTTTCTTTGCCTCCTTTGGAGCAAATATACTCCTTGTAAGCTTGTATGAAGAAAGATCGATATATAAAATTTTATTTACTCTTAAAAACACGCGAGAATAACGAACGACTCTTTTCGTATTTATCAATGTACACAATTCGATCGAAGTGTATTTGCTCGTTAAATCCTAAAAGCTATTCTCGCGCGTCCGAACGTTAAGAGAAGAAGTGTTAACGTTATTCAATCTATCGGGACGAGTGAACAATTCCCCCTCCGATAAACAAGTTGTACTCGCAACGTTTGCCTAAGGTAATTCCTAAGGTAGATAAGACACACTCGTCAACTGAAATTTGCAATGCTAACATTCGCGTGATCGTCGCGAATAATAATAAATATCGTTTCTTCAAAAAAGAAAAAAAAAAATACTTCCCAAGAAAAAAACAATTTCAGATTTCTAGTATCTCGTATCGCGACACGACGTCTTTAAATAGCAACAGAAGCCGTTCCACGGCAACTGGGACAATAGTTGGAGGCAGTGGCGGCGGCGGCGGCGGCGGCGGCTCCCCCCATCCCCGCTCCCCTTCGATGGACGCGACAACAGATCGAAGCGAGAAAAGTGTCCACCTTTTCGACGTGTCCACCTTTGATCCCTGCTTGATGCTTTTCGATTCGAGAGGAGAGGGTCGATCAGAGGTGGCACAATGCGAGAAACGAACACGCGCGAACGAACGCCGGTTTGTGTTACACGGTGTGCGCACCGTGTGTAACGTTGAAATATTCATCGGCCGGCTACGTGTGACTAATACTGTATGAAAGCATGGCCGTTCGAGGTCGACGATTCTCGATTTCCAGGCTCGCGTTCGTAACCTGGGCCGCGATAAGCGTGGACACGTATTAACCGAACTGCGCGGAGTTTCTTTGTCGAGTTGAAAACGAAAAAACGTTTCGTAAACATTTGGACATCGAGTCGTTATCGATCTTTGAATTATTGTAAGTTCGCGAGGAATACAGAGGTGAAATAATTTTTATAATTGTCCCATCTTTTTGCTTTCGTGTTCTTGAATCTCCCGTTGGCAGCTATTATAATTTGAAATTATCGAAGGCTTTGTTATCTTTAACGAAGATAGAGGAAGAGAGAGACAGAGAGAGAGTTGTTATTTGTTATTATTTATCATTGGCCTGTACGTTAAGCTTTGAATTACTGTAACTTTGTAAAAAAAGATAAAATGGTAAAATTATTTTTTTTAACGATCGAACCATTTGTATTGTTCGCATTTTTGTATCGATATATTCAAAAATAATTTTATTAAAGTATCGTATATATTTCGCTTATTTATTCTCATTGATTTATATTAAAAATTTTGTTATTTACAGGAAATTTACAAGGAACGAGGAAAATTAATTCAAAAATCGATGAAGATTCGATAAAGTGTTTTAAACATTTGTGTGAACGATAATGTCTATCGGATCGAGTAAATGCATCGAGCGATATTTGTTATCGCGAGTACGTGATTGAACGAGCCTTCCCCTTGAAAATAAAGGAAAATTCGTGATCAACTAGTATTAGAACTTTGATTATTTCAATATCGATTGTTCCAAGTTTAGTCATTCGAATGATCGATTATCAGGAATATTTAAATTAACATGTCTGATATATTTACAACGTTCGGATAATCAACGTTCTAACGTACCAAGTTCTTTGAAGGAGTGCTCGTTAATTCTATTTTTTACTTACTTGCAAAATATTGATCGATGTAACTTTTTAATTCTATTTAGGGAACTAAATGTCACTATATTTTTCAAAAATAAAAATAATAAAATACGTAGAAAACACTTTTAAAAATAAAAATAATAATAATCAGGATAGATCCGAAAAAAAATAATAAAATACGTAGAAAACACTTTTAAAAATAAAAATAATAATAATCAGGATAGATCCGAAAAATAAGGATATAAATATCTGGAAATTTCTTTCCTACTTCTTTTTGTATCTCAAAAGAGAAAAATTATTACGAGAATACAAGATTGAATCTCTTAAAAATAAATAAGGTAACGCATTTGCCAAATACGAGTTTCAACCGAGCACCACACCCATCAAAAAAGAAAAAAAATAATTCTCGAAATAATCTAAGTTTTAACTTTCGCGTAAAATTATACTTACTCCGAATTTTGGAACGATTTAATAATTTCACACAAAGAATTGAACCGCTTGTCTTCTATTTCAACGGTCGTTCGAAGCGAAACATTCTTGCTTTTACACTACACTGATAAACATAAGCGTGTGCGTGAACAGGGAAATAACCACAGTTTCTAAAGTGTAAATAAACGGTAGCCTGTTTATAAATAGAGATATCTCAATAGTACACCGCTCCTTCGAGGTACGATACGAATATCGTAACCTTGTCAGAGAACGAAAGAGGTCCTGTTTCGAGGCGAGGAAACGAACGAATCCGCGTTTTTCGATTCCTCGAGGGATAGAACTCGACGTTGGAGGAGGAACGAGAGACGCGGAGCACGCATTCGTATTGTTAAAAGCTTTGGCCGTGTTTCGACGCCCCTGAACGATGTCGAATCGAGCGTTCCAGCAGCGTTCAAGGTTGCGAGAGTTTCGCGTGAAATTACGCTCGAGAAACTCGTTCCTCCGCTTGCGCGCTTTTCGTCCCGACCACGCCACAAACCGAGAATCGAGGAATACTTCTCGAATCGCGCAAACAAACGTTCCTCAAATCCACGCAGGAGTGGTTCGTGCAGCGATACACGTACATCGGGAGGGGGCGCTCTTTAAAAGCAAATATTCGAGAACGGGAGAATAACGAGATCTGTCACTTATTTTCGCGAGATCCACTTTTTTTTATCTTCTTCCGATCGATATCTCGAGCGTATCGTTAGACTTTTCTCCTCAATTTCGAAGAATTTGATGAAATTTTGGTTGAATTTTGAAGGGACGAGAGATTACGATCGTGCGTACGTAGGGAAGGGAAGGGCGAACGGCCGGCGCGAGAGGACGGGAGGAGGAAATCAATGCCACCGTCTGCCACGGGAGAAGAGAAACTCGTATCGGTGAATTTTCGCCGGTGTCTGTTGCGCGCGACAGTAGACACAGGTCAACCGGAAAAATCCACATGTTTGAGCGGAGAATGAAGATCAGAAGTGAAGCAGAAGAAGCCCGAGAAAAAGATTGAAACCGATGAGAAAGAAAAACAAAATTAAAGAGAGAGAGAGAGAGAGAGAGAGAGAGAGAGAGAGGGCAGGGGCAAAGCGAGGAAGAAAGAGAAGAGGGCAGAGTCAAGGCTCTTCGATGTATACTCACTCGACCGCTAGCGTAGCGTATCCGCCACTGTCTTCGTTCTTTTTAAAGGATTCGCCTTGTGTAATCGGCAGAAACTCCTATGGAAGTTTCTTCTTCTTCTTCTTCTTCTTCTTCCTTCTCCTCCTCCTCCTCCACCTCCTCCTCCTCTTCTTTCTCCTCCACCTCCTCCTCCTCCTCCTCCTCCTTCTCCTTCTCCGCCTTCTCCTTTCTCTCTACGATCGTTTCGATCGTTGGCCGGTCTAATAGGTTCACCGAGGTCGGTTCGTTCGAACGCGGCACAAATCGAAACACGAGGGTTACGGATATATTATATATGCGTAAAAAGGAACACCGATATAACGAAGGGGTTATGGACAGGCGGAGCAATACGCCTCGTACGACACTCTGCGCGACACTGCCTCGATAGTCGAGACTCTCGTTAGGTGGGCAGGGGGTGATGGAGGGGGCGCATTGAACGTACGTACCGAATAAGGGAGGCAACCACCGCTCCGTTCTCGCGGGTGTCTCGAGCCTGACTGACGCACCAACCAAGCCTGCCGCCCGACCGTATCCCCTCCCTACCCACTCGTTCCCTCTCTGTCTCTCTCTACCGTTTCGTCCGCTCGTCTCTCCAAGCGTCTCCTCGTTCTTCCTTCGATCTCTCGATGCTTCGTGCCTGGCCCCTTCTCTCCTTCTCTCTTTCTCTCTCTCCGATCTCTCCACGTTTCTTCTCTTACCTCCCTCTTCTCTCTCTCACCCTATCTCCCTATCCGTTTCGTTCTTCTTCGATTTTCACTCTCCCCTTTTCACCGTCTCTCGTTATTTTTCTGACCTCTCTTTCTAATTTTATCTCCTACCCGCCTCCCCCCACCGCGATACCCTCCCACCATAACCTCTGTCTCGAATAGCCCCGTCTCTTTTCCTCCCACCTTCGTTTCAGTCCACGTTCCTTCTCACGATAGCTGGTGCTGCTGCTGCTGCCGCCGCCGCCACCGCCGCCGCCGTTGCTCCTCCAACGCCCACCACTGCACCTATACACAGGGTGGCATCGGCGTTCCATGCCCTTCGCCAGGACCTTCTCCTTCGCGAGAATCGTAGGATCGTGGACTCGTGCCTTTCGATTTGTCGCAGCCAGATATACCTGCGGCCTTCCAGCGAAACTAGGAGGCCCCCTTCTTCCACCATCGTCCTCTTTCAATTTTTGTTTTCTTTTTTTTTTCCTCTCTCTCCATACGCCACCTTTGTTCTCCTTCGCCTCCTCTCTCGTCTTTCCTCTTTATCTCTCCATCTCTCTCTCTCTCTCTCTCTCTCCCCTCAACCGAAATTGCAGATAATTCTTCGACCGTCTCCGGATTGATCGCGTCTGAAAGGCGCAGAAGACGGCAACCAGTAGTATTACTTTTCCAGGCCAAATCGAGTTGCGTCATCGAGAATAGCCGACCTTGCCCTCCGCCACTTTTTCCCCGGGAAACTGATCCGTCCCGGGGAAACTGATTGCGCAACTGATTACACACACCTACCATCGATCGATCTTGTTCCGCGTGTATTTATCGGCACACCGCTCGTTGCGCCATGCCGATTTTACGCCACGAAATCGATCGGATACCCGTCGATCACGAGTTCCGTTCACAAGCGTTCCCATAGAACGCTTGCTTATACATTGATTATCGCGCGAAAGAAAGACGTTTATCTGGTGTTCGAAGCAGGTTGATTAATCGGTGGCACGAGATTAATCGAAGAGGAGGGGGGGGGGGGGCAGAGCGTCAGCCCGCTTTTGTTCGCCGATATCGCGGAGTCGAGGAGTCGCGCGCGTCGTCTTCTCCTCGGAGACGAGGGAGAAAGGAAACACGGAAGAGATGAAAAATTTCTTTTGCAACGTGACTTAACCGTTCTCGCCAGAAGTTGGTCGATCGTGGTAAACTTTAAAATTCACCGTGCTTTCTCCTCCGCTTTTATCTTCCGTTTCTACCGTCTCGCCGGCGAGATCATACCACACGGATCGAACGATAGAATTTAGAAATTTTCAGAGAAGCGTATCTTTACGATGGTGTATTAGTTACTATAATTTGAAGAGAAATTATTTTTATATCTGTGACGTGATCGACGATTTTAAAATTAATCGTAAGAAATCTTTTTCCGTTAATCGAAACGATTAATCTTTTTATATATATACACATATACATATATATTGTATATCGAGGAAAGAGAATAATTGATAGGTAAAATTTAATCTCGAGAAGGTAATGAAAATAATGGTGTGCTACATTTTGTCGTGGAGTGTATGAGATCTCTGCCCGACGCCATTACTCGATGGCATAATTACCTCTTGCCGGAGACGTGTACTTAACGATGTGTTTTTATTTAGAAAATAGTTAAATCTGAAAGTCAGTTGCGCGGTTTAAAAGAGAGTCTTACGCAACGTGATTCGCTTTAATGGTCGAGTCGGAGGGGAGAGAGAGAGAGAGAGAGAGAGAAAACGAGAGAGAGGGAGGAGAACGAAAATGGTGGTTTTATCGCAATATACGTGTGATTTATTCCTGTGGAGTTCCACAATTACGCTTGATCCGCGAACAAGTATCGCCGCTGCCCAACGCGTGCACACATTTTGCGCGAAATGTGTTTCGATTACTTGGGACGATTCACTTTCATCTAGTAGGCTGGTAGCGATGATCGATAGCATCAGATTCCTAGAATCGTTAACCCACTTGGAGTATACTCTGGACCATTCGCTTTAACGCTTGCCAAGATCCCTTTAAATCATCGATTCCGATACCGTCATCGAATCCTTTTAATGGAAAAAAAAATTCTTCGTCAATTTTCCAATATATTTTTATCACTTACAATAATTAGTTTCTTTTCTTTTAAATATTCAAATACATATTCAACATTTATATATGTATGCATATATGGAAAAATAGTTTGAATTTTCGAAAACGCGATACAAATAGAAGTATCCCGAGATTGGAATAATTTATCACTTACAATAATTAGTTTCTTTTCTTTTAAATATTCAAATACATATTCAACATTTATATATGTATGTATATATGGAAAAATAGTTTGAATTTTCGAAAACGCGATACAAATAGAAGCATCCCGAGATCGGAATAATTTATCACTTGCAATAATTAGTTTCTTTTCTTTTAAATATTCAAATACATATTCAACATCGTGTATATATTCATATATGTATGTATATATGGAAAAATAGTTTGAATTTTGGAAAACGCGATACAAATACAAGCAT
Organism: Apis mellifera; assembly: GCF_003254395.2. NCBI lineage: Eukaryota > Metazoa > Arthropoda > Insecta > Hymenoptera > Apidae > Apis > Apis mellifera. The sequence continues at coordinate 5,985,589 of NC_037652.1, forward strand.
CCCGAGATTGGAATAATTTATCATTTACAATAATTAGTTTCTTTTCTTTTAAATATTCAAATACATATTCAACATCGTGTATATATTCATATATGTATGTATATATGGAAAAATAGTTTGAATTTTGGAAAACGCGATACAAATAGAAGTATCCCGAGATTGGAATAATTTATCACTTACAATAATTAGTTTCTTTTCTTTTAGATATTCAAATACATATTCAACATCGTGTATATATTTATATATGTATGCATATATGGAAAAATAGTTTGAATTTTGGAAAACGCGATACAAATAGAAGCATCCCGAGATTGGAATAATTTATCACTTGCAATAATTAGTTTCTTTTCTTTTAAATATTCAAATAGATATTCAACATCGTGTATATATTTATATATATATGCATATATGGAAAAATAGTTTGAATTTTCGAAAACGAATTTTCGATACAAATAGGAGTTCCTTCGGGATTGGATTATTTCGTTCCATGAAAATGAGATCATATCGTTGCCAACGATCTCTCTAGCTGGCGATCGGCTTTTCCACCTCCTTCACGTTCTCCAGCTCGTCGTTCGCCACCTTGATCCGATCGACGGGTTTCGGGCGCATCAGGATGAACGGCAGCTCGGCGGACAATTCCCCGCTCAGCGCGCCCAGGTACAGCTTCACCTTGACGGCGTACGAGACCACGATGCCGAAGGATTCGCGTATATCCGGCGAGAGGAGCAGAGTGCTGGATGCCAACTCGCCCTCCTCTCTCTTCAGCCGGCCGTCCAACGCGATGCCCCTTCGATGCTTGTTGTTCTCCAGCTCCGGTTTCAGGTAGAGGACCTTGGTCAGGTTGGAGCCAGGATTGATCGGGCACCCGTCCTGAGTCTCCACCGCGTCGATCACAGTTCTGAACTGGCCGTTCTGGAAGATGACCACGTCGATACCCTGCTGGACCAACGCCTTGATCTTCTTCACCACCTTGTTGCTGTTGTTCCTCACGCACACGTTCACGGCTATCCTCTCCCCGTGGTGGTACAGCTGCTTGTCCAACGTCACCTCCAGCTCCAGGTCGCCGGGGCTCAGCAAGAAGTCCTTTCGCACCACGGTGCAAGGCTGCCGTCCTTGCTTCGTGGGCGCGTACTGGATCTTCCTTATCCCCATGATCACCGTGCTCCTCTTGTGGGTCACGTCCGTCTCCGTCTCCCCGCAGTAGATCTTCACGTAGTAGTTCACCCCGCAAGGCTCGCCCGTCTCGTCCTCCCCTTGTTGTAGAGTGACGCTCGACGGAGCGGACTGCGAGAACTTGAACGTGAACGGAATCGCGTTCGGCCCCAGTTTCTGCAACAACCGATCCTGGAGCTTGGTCAGATTCTCCTCCCGTTTCTCGTTAACCGGGAACAGTTGCTCCGAGACCAAGTAGAGATCCTTTTGGAAGTTGAGGCCCATCACCTCGTCCTCCTCCCGCCCGTAACGAAAGCTGCAAATCAGCTGGCCCCACACCTTCCTACCCGTGTCCACGTAGCCCTGGTCGAGAAGTATCACCCCGTCGACCGGCTCGATGCCCGACAGATAGTCGATGTAATCCCTCTTGCCCAGGTACAGCGAGATTTTGCCGTTCGGCGAGCACTTCTTGTACACCTTGAAATTCACCACCATGGCTGCGTCCCCTGTTCGATCACCTCCCGTCGTTGACTGGATTCCGAGGGTTGCCGGTTCCCCGTCTTATATATAAACGCGGTACCAGTGACGTCGAGTTCTTTCGAGGGCTTCGTAATCCGTTCAACGTTGCGGATAAATCGGCTCTTTTTGCTCGCGTCGCTCCTAACCTTTCTCGCGCTATTACTCGAAACCGGGTGGATAGAGATAATATACTTTGTTTCTTCATCGAGCACCACGGTGAACAACACGCTACACTTTCCACTGAATCGAACATCGGCTCTTCGCGGGCTTCGTTTTGTCGTTATAATCTATTTCTATTATGCTTCTTGCTGCTTCCATCCTTTCCCACAGCATGAGCTGAAACAAGAAACAACTGTTACGATATAAGCGACTTATGCGATGACGGGATTATGAGTTTTACGATTATTGAAGTTTATTTTTTGATCGTTTCCTTCTTCTTCTTTGGTTTTAAGTTTTCGTATATCTTTTTTTTCTTCCTTCGTGTTTTTTTGTATGTATTTCTTGAAAAAAAATCCGTTGGATAAATTGAATTAAATAATGTTGGTAATTCCACTCGGTAAATAGCGAAAGAGTATATAAATATATCTTTCATAACATTTTTTTTTCTTTCGATAGAATAGCTTTAAAATTTCTCACTGTTTTCTTTCTTGTCTATGTTTCGATGTGTTTAAATCCCACCGTTGTTGTGTTCGCGTCAAAACACTTGCGTCATATATCAAGATATACGTATTACGCTTTGCGAGGTTATTGTCTCAGAGATACATTATAAGGCTGAGAATATAATAACTATTATGTCATTTTTACATTAGAGATGAAGATACATCGTAGTTTTGAAAGAGAAAATGATGAAAGTGTGTATTCGATTGACAACATCTCGTACTTCGTCTGTGGTCACGCACCGAGTTAGCAGTTAGACAAGGAAAGCAAATAGTGGAAGAAGGACGGAGATAGGATAAAAATATTGAAATCAGCGCCATCTTCAGTGTGCCGCAAATGAAACACAAAAAGGAAGGACAGAAGATAGTAAGAGAAGGACAGAGATAGATTAAGAATTGATTATTAACGCCATCTCTCGAGTATTAAGAGAACTTCTATAAGGAATTATATTTCTGAAGATACTCGAGAGATGGCGCTGGTCTTCAATTCCTACTCTGCTTTATCTTCCTTTTTGAAGAGAAATATCTTTGATATTCTAGAGATGGCGCTGATGGGCAATTCTTATTCTATCTCTGTCCTTCTTCCGCTATTCTCTGTCCTTTGTTTTTGTGTTTCATTTGCGGCACTCTGGAGATGGCGCTGATTTCAATATTTTTACCCTATCTCTGTCCTTCTTCCACTATTTGCTTTCCTTGTCTCACACTATGAATGAAATTAAAGGAATCCTAATATTCCCGAGATTAATGAGAGTAAAAAATTTGTTGAGAAACGTTTGTTAAAAATCGTTAAGCCTGTTCTTTATTATATTTTCATCTGTATTGAAAAATTTCGATATTTTTTTCAAGTGATAATGCAGAATAAAATTGTTATTGTAGGAAACTGTTTGTAAATGTTGCAACCTTCCTCCATATATCACATAATCAGTGGTTATGCGTTATGTGAGTGGTTGAGATTTCGATACACTCTGGTTCCTTCTAGAAATTTTGGAACATAACGACAAGTTTTGAGAGACGCGAGTGACATCATTCGAAATTAAAAATGTCAGAAAGTACGGATACCAAATATGATACTGTAAGTAATGTTCTTTTCGATCACTGATGTGAAATATCTTATTTTAATACCGTTATTTTATCGAGAATCGTTTTTTACTCTATATTGGAAGTACTTCATCGTGCTACTGTTCGCAAACAATATACCGAATGTATTACTAAATTTATTCACTGTAGAATGAAAATTGTAATAAATATGTTAAATATAAACGTGATATGGTATTTTTTAATGTTATATATACGTACAATTTTAGGTCAATCCTATGCCTCTGGCTATACCATCTGATTCATCCAAGAAACCGGTCAAGTCTACCGCCGTTGTAAAATATTCGGCCGTTCAAACGCCTGCGACTTACGCTCAACTACAATGCAACACAGACTTAAATTTACCACCAAGCAATTGGCTCAGCAGTTCTGCAGAGAGTTATGGCCTGCAAAGTGTTTGGTCTCAAACCTCTGGTTTTTCTAGTTTTCGTATGGCACATATGTTCCCTGATTGTGTAGGGGAAGTTGATGTTGTGTCTGATGCGGAAAACATAAAAAAATTGTTAAAGCTGCCTTACAATCATGGAGTCATATCAATGGTGGTTCACAGAATAGAAAATACGTTATTGTTAGATGATTTTGACATTCATAAGTATTTGCTTAGACAAGCAGAGAGTGATTGGGAATGGTTAAAGAAATTTTTTTATGAGCACATTTTTCAGAATCTAGGAGATAAAGAGAAATGTTTGTTTCATAAGACAAACAATAGAAATACTTTGCAGCAAAGAAACTTGGTATCTAAGTTTTTATATCACTCAATAGTAGTGGCAGATAACAAAGAACAACATACCAAGCCACAATTACCTGTGAAAACTTTAGAACCTTGTTTACCAGAACCTTCTCAAGAAGAAAAAGTACCGGATCCAAATTATAATCATAATTTTGCGAGGAATATTGTCTGGACTTTTGAGAATATACAGATGCTTATTGGTACTGACATGCCGATATTTGGAGGGCAAACTCACCCATGTATAAGCCTTAGATTGAGAGATATGACAAAACCCATTAATGTTTTAACCGGTATAGATTATTGGTTGGACAATTTGATGTGTAATGTACCAGAAGTGGTTATGTGTTATCACTTGAATGGTATTGTCCAAAAGTATGAACTAATCAAAACAGAAGATCTTCCTAATTTGGACCATTCTAAATTCAGTCCTAAAGTTATCAGAGATGTTGCACAAAATATCTTAAGTTTCTTAAAGAATAATGCAACTAAAGCTGGACACACGTATTGGTTATTCAAAGGAAAGGATGATGATGTAGTAAAATTGTATGATTTAACTTCTCTGTGTCACGATTTATCAGATGAAAAGGGCCAAAATCCATTCACTGTACCTGTTGCCATGTTATTGTATAGAGTAGCTCGTAACATGAAATATTCCTCTGATTATCATAGGCAACAGGGTACTATTAGAATGTTACTGAAAAATTGCATACAATTATTAACTAAAGAAAAGTATCCACAGATTGTAACATCTGCGCATTTTATGTTATCTGATCTTTATATACCATCTGATACAGATCCTGCTAGTCCAGGTTTGTCAGATCAGAGTGATGAAGAAGATACGCAAAGTGAATCTAGTATTAATCATGAGAATGAAAAAGATTTGGAAGAGGAATTTGAAGAAGCTGCATTTAAATCTTTAACATTGGCTAATAGTAAGTTTAATCTTTTATATATATTTTTTTTTTTTTTTTTATGAATAAGTAAATTAAAAAATGAATTTTTTTTTTTAGTCAAAGAACATGCGGAATGCGAAGAACCTAAGTATAAGCCACCACCAATTTCGGGTACTATCGAAGAAAGATGTTTAGCCGCTTTAGATCACGTTTGTCACGGACTCGAATGTTTGCAATATTTTCCGATTGATGATAATTCAGAAGAAGAACGTAAGGAAGAAGAAGAAAAGGAACAAAAGAAAAGAGTATATGAAGAGAATCATTTGAACATGGCTAAACCTTTTCAGGCCATTCCAATGCCTTATATCTCGTTGAAAGAAGATAAAAAAGAAATTGAATCTGAAGTGAGTTCGATAAATAACAGTCCTACACATAAAAAAAAATCAAAACAGAAGAAAGTAAAGAAACTTGAGAAAGTCATTGCAAAAATGGAACCTCATGAGAATGAAGCAAAAGCATTGCTATGTAAACTTAAAGCTGAAACTTTACCTACGTGGCAAGCGCCCAAAAAAAGCGATAATGTTAGTTGGAATATTCATTTAAAAACATTATTGTATGAAAAAGCTTCGTTAATTTTTGCCGTGCTCGCTGAAAATGAATATGCCAATAGAAATTACGGCGCGTCTCTGAGATATATGTTAGCCGTTTTAAGATGCCAAAAAATATTGGAGATATTTTGTGATATACGAAATGATAAATCTATAAGCTATCTGTTAGGGCGCGCAGGGGATTGTTGTTTTATGGCTGTGCAAGATTGGTGTAACGTCGAGAAACATAGAAAAGATTATGAAATAAAAAGTGAAATTGAAGAAAGAATTGTCGAAGATATATGTAGAATAGAAGATTTGGATTCGAGTATGTATATAGGTAAAAAAAAATATATATATATAAAAAAAAAAATATTTTCATACAGCTCATTACTTATTTTAAATATTTTGAATTGTAGATGGTGCTGAATTACTACCACAACGACTAGAAAGTTTAGAATCTACTTTAGTAGCATCTTATAAATGCTACGAAAAAGCGTTATCTCTAGAACCATTGGATATGGATAAAAATAATCTTCTAAGACGGTTAGGAAACATTCATAATGAATTAGGTGTGCTTTACATGAATCAAGCTGGAAGTAAGAATTTTTATTTCCTTTTTCTAGGAAAAATGTATGTTATAAATGTAAAAAAATATGCTATCTTTACAGCACGATATCAACAAGAAAATTTGGTAGAAGAAACATCAAATTCTTCACATGGAGTATCAACATTGCTTACTCGATCGTTGACTCATTTAGAAGCGGGCGTGAAAGCATTTGAAACTGTTCACGACGAAGCGAACTTAGCACTTTTACATTCAAATACAGGAAGACTCATGCGATTGTGTGCACACATGCATGTAAAACAAAACACTCAAGAACGTCACTTTTATAATAAAGCGCTTGCGAGTTATCAGAAAGCCTTGCAAGTTTTAAGTTCTAGAAAATCAAATCCTATGATTTGGGATACTATTACATGGGATTTATCCACTACTTTATTTACAATGGCTACCTTGTTGCAAGATTATCCTACAACCGGATGCAAAGTATGTTCATTAATTTCTTTTTATTTTTATTTTTTTATATCTATTATATCTTTTATTATAATTTTAGACCGAAGAAGAATTAGAACGAGAAGTTGTCGATATCTTACAGAAAGCTTTAAAGCATTGCGATATTGAAACGCCCGGACCACGACAACCAGTTTATCAATTTCGGGCTGCAACTATTCAACATCGACTCGCATCTTTATATCATCGTGTATACAGAGAATATGAACCAGATACGGATAATATTAAAAGAAAAACAAGCTTGCAATTGTGTAAGCTATATTATGACAAAGCTGCAAAACTTTTGTTAGCTTTGGAACAAACTACAGAGTTTCTAACAGTTCAAATGGAAAGAGTAGCTTTAGCCGAACATCAAGCTCGTTGTATGTATTTTTTTTTTCGATTTGATTTTATTGATATTTGATTAATTTTATGAATTAATCAAAGCGTTATATTGCAGGTACCACAACTTTTAATGGCAAGTTGAAAGCATATCAAAATGGACTTCAATTAATTTTACAATGTAAACCTATTATCGATATATTATGTGATAGGAACAATTCTCAAAAGCAGAAGGTTGAAAATGTAAATGCTGTTAGTACTAAAATAGGGAAAGAAAGTTTTGAAGAAGGAAAAGTTGATGAGCAAAAATTGATAGAAGATGAAGAAAGTTTAGTGATACTACTGGAACAACGGTTACAATTTATATTGCGATCTTTAACAAAATTATTTGTTACCAAGAATAGTAAAAAAGAGTATGTTTTTTTTCTTTTTTTTAATTTCATTACATTCTTCGTGTTATTTTTAAATATATTTTATTTATGTACATATTTCAGATCAGAAACTCTTACCAATTTATATAAACAATGTTATAGTAAAACATTACGGCCAGTTACGATGACTGGTTTCAAGTTGATACAACATATTGCACAACTTTTACGGGAATTGGAAAAAATGTTACCATCTACAGAATCTTGAACGGATAAATGTATATATTGTCTGTGTGCCAGTTTGAAAATAACGTATAAGGTTTCGACCAATGAATCGACATCGATGAAGTTTGGTCGATATTAAACTATTAATTCCCCTAGCCCTTTAAAAAGGTCCTTCGTATTTGGTCATTGACGCTGGTCGTTATTTCATTTGCGAGATAAAACCTAGGCGGGGATGATGTTATTTAATTCATTATATTTGAAATATCGAAGACTTTTTTTTATTCTAGTGTGTACATAGTGAAATCGAAACTCTTATTTATATATGATTTATAAGCCAAAAATAAATAGCTTATACGAATCATCTCCGATTTGTTCGACTTTCATATATATATATATAAATATATATGTTACGTATCTATCCTTATTCCCAATTTAAATTTCAGACATACTTTAGTTCAACGAATCATTCACAGAGGGCATATGAATGCACTTTGGCGCGCTTGTCGTACGATCATCGTTCGAAATAATCTTATGTTTGTCAAGTAAATTTAACGAAGTTACTACAGAAACAATTTATCGTGTTTGTTTCGTCGAAAATTGTACGATATTTAAGTGTTTGAGGATAACAGGCTCTCATTTGCAATTCTCCCTCTCAATCTTCTTAAGGAAATGGGGATAATGAGATGTGTGTCAAAAATAAAACAAAGAAATAATAGGTAAATAAAGGTTGGTTGTGATTTCTTTCTTTCTATCTTTTTTCTTTCCTATTCCTTAATGTTCCAATGTCTTTTCCTAATATTTGTAACTTGATCTTTTTGATTTTATCCTTCAGGCTTTTCGTTCATTCCATTATTCTTCGACTACCGCTTTTCTTTACAACGTTACAAGAATATTATTGGATATTGTATTAACATCTACCTTGTTCTATTCGCTGTCCACCATTTTGCATCCGGAAATTTCGATAAGTAACAATTTAATAAATATTAATATATATTTAGTGCAAAAGTTTGATTCGAGACTTGAGATGTATAGATATAATTGTTAAAAAAATATTCCTATACTTTTCATTAAATTCGAAATGCTATATTTGAAATATTTTATAAAAAAACCTATCAAAATCAAGTACACTCGAGAATAAGAAAAATAATTTATGAATAATATAATTCTCACGGATATAAATAATATGTTTCGAAAGCGTCACTCTACATCTACAACAGATAACACACCATTAAATAATCATATCTTTAATAAACAATCCGAAAAGTAGCTCGAGGCGAGATCGGAAAAATTTCAAAATCAAGCTTCCCTCTTGTTTATTTCCCAGGATATATTCAATTCCACATCGCTCGTATTTCCACTCGGCAAGCTGTAAAATGATAGGTTTAATCTGGAAATTCTCTTTTTTTTTTTTTCAACTGTCCGGAAACTGCGTTTCCGCGGGCATGTTGAGGCTAAAATTCACATCGTTTGTCTCTTGAATCATCCGTTATTTGTTCTGTTCCATTCAGAATATCGCCATGGAAATCCACGTTGCAAATATTAATCCTCGAAGAAGTTCGCCGAGGGAACAGTTCTCTCTCTTCTTTTATCTAGCTACGATCGGTGAAGCAGACGATCTTCAAGTCGTCTGGAAGTCGATAGACTCTTCTGGAACTGGTTGCGGAATTTCTTCATTGAGAAGTATAAAGTTTCCCGTCTCGAGAAGTAGTTAAAGATACCGAATGATTGTTTCTATGTCTCGAAGTTTGAATCTCGAAGACACGATGAAGTAAAGGAGGATGGAACAATCTCGATCGAAATTGGAATAGCAGGAGCGAAGGAATGTAATATTTTTTTTTTTGTTTCAACAGGAGGAATATGCGTCATTGAATAAACGCGACTAGATGGTAGGATTTAATAAACCCTACCCTTACGTAGACAGGCCACAAAGCGAAGGAAGGCCAAACTTGGAAAGAGGATGGAAAGGAAAACAAAAAAAAAAAAAATAGAGTCCTCTCCGGATTTAACCGCGGCGATACGCAGCCTCTTGCAAACTACGCAATAAACGAAATTGCGAAGTTGAGTAGCCGCTTTGAAAGGTCGCCGTGGGAGAGGCCTGGGTATTATTTTCTCTGGTCGTTGGATCTCGTATAGCCTGCTTTTCCACGAACCGCCGTCTTTTGCGCCAGTTTGAACCCTCGCTTCGTGGACGACGCACGAATACACATAAAATTAAGGAACGAACACAAGTGAGTATACACGTATACGAGAAGGAAGGATGGAAGGAAGAAGAAACTGCCGGTGAAGGAAGAGGAAAGGGGGGGAAAAAGTCTCCTTTTCTCGCGCCCTCTTCGCTTTGGTCCCCCATCGTCGGGAGTTTCCACGACTTTGAAACAATTGAATTCCAAGACGTCTTGAGAAAAGTGGAGGAGGGGGAGGGGGTGGGTCGAGAAGTCCGCCATTACGCGAATTACATAATGAATCCGTCAGACGTGAAAGAAAAGGAAAAAATGCCGGTTGACAGTCTAGGCTCGTTCCATGCCATGGTCGTCTTTTCTTTGCGGCGACCGATGGAATTTCGGCACGGACAAAGAGAGAAATTCCGCGAGGATGCTTCTTTCTCCCCTCTCCTTCCGCCCACGGGGATCCCTGTCTCTCTTTCACAAGCACTCGAGCCCTTCGAATTCAAGCCGCGTTCCTATCTCTCTTCGTGCCTCTTATCTGGTTATATCAATTAGAGTCGGCGCCTTTCTATCCCTACCGCGTTTGCATTCTTCTCGTTCCCTTGGTTGAACGCGTTCCTCGCGATCGAAGAGAGAGAGAGAAAGAGAGAGAGACGAATCGCCACGATTCGGCCTCGTCATTGACACTTCCTGTTCATTGAATTTTTATAGCTCGAGAAGGGTATCCGGTGGGATATTAACTTCGTCCCTTGAATCGAATATCCCTTCGAGAAAAAGAATTTCAACAATGTAAAAGAGCGATGCAAGAAATATCGAAATACAACAAACAGAACCAATGTAAGGAACAAATACCTTAACCTTTTATCTTACGCTTAAACTTAATCGAATTATATTCTGTAGCGTGAAATGTATACCGATTTTAAGATGTTCACGGGCGAAAACGATCATTCTGAAACGCTCAAAGTTTTCCAAATATAAATCATAAGCGTGCGACCTCAAGAAATACATTATTGGCCAAGTTTTAATTGTACAAACTCTCACCAGTTTGGGACGAGCATCGTTCGAGTCGCCGGCAAAATTGGCGGAACCGTGCCACGTGTTTCGGATCGCACCGCGGATATCATAAATAATCGCATGCATATTCCTGTTCGCGAATGGCCGACGTGTTCAGGAATCCGATAATAAATTACCGAGTATGCAAACACCGGGCGTGAATTATATTTGCTTGCCCAAGTTATTCCGTGACTGTCGATAATCAGCTCTCTCGGTGACCGAATGCCTCTGTCAGAATTTATCCTGTCTCGTCGCGCCGAACATCACGATCTCTGTAAACAGGATTCCTTACTTGTGTTATTCCGGAACGATCAGTTCCAACTGGTTCGAAGAACAACGGAAATAAAACTGGCTGTATTGTCAATTTGAATCGAGACTGTACGATTTAAAAATTGGTTTCGTTACTCGTTAACTCTTTTCCTTTTCGTGTATCATTCTTATTCCATGTAAAAATTATATATTTTTAAGTTAAATGATCAAACTCGAATGGTATTCAAAAATTCTTTCAAGAGATATTATTATTATTATCATTTTAAAATTATAAAATTACATAGGAATGAATAATATGGAAACGATATAGATTTACTTTTCAGAAATGGAAATTATCAAGTAGTATGCTTAAAATAATGAAAAAAAGATAGATACATTCTGTAATTAAAATTAAAATGTACCTCGCCTCTCTCACGTGAATAATTTTTGAGCGCAACTTGCAATGATTCGTCATCATTTCATTTTATAATTCTCACGGTACATGGGAAAGGAAAAGAGATCGTGTAGAGTCCGAAGAAAAAGTTCTGGGTCGTCCATCCTATTTGAAACAGACTGTACCACCTGAAATTGTAACTCAAACAACTCGTTCCTTATTGACACCGTTCCGTTCACCGCAAACACTCGACCAACCAACGCGGAGCCTCCGTGGATGACCCACGAAATTGAATTGCAAATCCATCTTGGTTGATCGATATACCCCTATGGTCCCGTTCGTCGAGCCCTAACTTTTCCAGTATCGGCGAATTTCCACGGATTAGTCCTCGTGTCCCAGCCTTCTCCTCTCCAGGGGATAGATTGGTGATCTTTTTAAAATCGACCACCAGTTTGTTTGTTCGAAGTTGGGATGAATATGGAAATTACACGGATCGTTGCGTGTCGATTGATTTTCGCGATTGCGCAGAAATATTTCACGCCGATGTATTTCATTGAAATTACAAATAAATACAAACAGTGGCTGTTCGTGGGCGGAGAATCACGTCGATGCCACGAATTTTTTCACTCGTGAAATGGAAAAATATCAATGGGAAATAAATAAAAATATTTCCATCGAAAAAATTAGAAGATAGAGTTATATCCTTGGACGTTTATCTTTTTTTTTTTTTTAATTATAAGATTGGTTTAATTCAATATATAAGTAAAATTCATTCAATATATCTGCCTATCTGTATAATTCTATTTAGCTTTGTCAGAAGCGAGCAATCAGACTCTTTCTCTCTCTCGATCCTCTTCGCAGAACTTCATCCGACCAACCTGAATGATACCCGAATTACGTTGCCCGAATAATCCAAATAGAACAAACGAGAGTGGATCTCGAGGCAATCTTCCCCTAGATAAGAAAGCAAACCAAAGTTCTCGATACCGAAATCTAACGCGTTTTTAACGAGTACATCGGGGGGCCGAATGATTTATGCCCCGTGCAACGGTATTGCATCGCATTTCGAGGTAAAACTTGGGAGATTACGGCGAGACCCGTAAAACTCGCAATGTAAACGCGGCCGGGACGTAAAATCGTGGATTCTATTTGCTCGATCTTCGGTATATATTTATACTCCGTGCCGGGATCTGGTCGTTGGATCGGCACCGTGGCTTTTTAATAAACTTAAAAGCTACGTGGACGTCGTAGGAAGAATCGTTGGGGCGCGTTTACCCCCTTCGAACGTTGAATTTCTCGCAGTTATCCCCTCGAACGTCTCCAAGAGGCTAATTGCAGACTCGTAATTTCACAGTCTGGCCTTAAACGCGTGCAGAAAGTTTCTTGGATTTGAGATTTACGCGTTGCTCGTGCCTCGAGTTCGTTTCGATCACTTTTTGTCTTCGGTTTTCCGAAGAGATCGAGAGATCGTGAACAAAATCGAAGAAAATATTTCATAGCGTTCGCGGAGATTCCATGTTCGTTTATTGTTGGAAATGATTCGTTTTCAGAGTTTATGGTGGATTGAAGAGGGATTTTTGGCTCGGTCGGGTAGATCAAAACTCAATATGGAACCGATATTCCAGATCTAATATTTATTAGTTATGCGAAAGTTTTGGCGAAGTGATTGAACTATTCGGGCAAATCCACTCACTTTACGATATCGGTTAGGATACTTTGGAGTGGCAAAGAGAGATATGGAAGAGTCCAGTTCGATACAGAGTCTATTCGGTAATGAAGAGATAAAGAAAAAACTGAATCTTATCTTATCTTATTTTAATAATAAGAAAAATTGGAAACGAATATATATAAGAATATTAATCGTTAAAAGGAAAGAGAGAAACTTTTTGAAATTAAAAAAATATTTTGATCCTATGCACTCGTAATGGAACAATGTGGAGAGCAATTTGGTCGACTGTTGAAACATGGTTCGAATCTTCGGTTTATACAGCGGAATTTATATATCTTCACATTTTAGCACGAGCAATTGGCTAGATTCCGATTTATGTGGAGAAACGTGAAAGTCTGTGTACTCGAGGGAACGTCAACGTGGTATTTTATTGGTATGGGACGTGATTCGAGGAAGACGAGGTGGATCAAGGATGGAAGGAAGTAATAACACGTTTTACTTTATCGAGAGTCTTATACGGTCAGAGATGAAACTTGATCGTAACGAGGTTCCCCTTCGTTACTTCGTAACCAAGATTAGAATAACACGACGGATAGGAAGATGAAGTTTAAATTACGGGCGGGATAAAGCGGGAGGCCACCGATAAAGCCAAAACCGAGACACGAAAATCCGAGAAATTAATTAATATAAATCTATTACCGATACACGGTTGCGGTTAGTCGATGAGAAAATACGAGAAAGTCCCGGTCCCTAGGGAGGTTCCCTTGGGCTGAACCCATTACCAAACTCGCTAGAACGCGGCCAACAAATTCTAATTTCCAGGGGCCGGGTAAACTCGAATTAATTAATAACCTGAACGAGGTCGTATAGTTGCTTTTTCGTTATACGTAGTTATGCAGTTGCCCATCCGTCTATTTGCCCGCCTATCTAACCACGAATATCTCCCATGAGAATGTTTCTGCACCGATAAACGAACGGAAATGCCATGTCCTCTGCATTTCCACCTAGCACAGTTGATGACGAAACACGATGCTATCCCTGTTCCACGATCGATAACAAGATTCCAAGAAACTTGAAAATATTTTCCATTCAAAGAAAACTACTCTTTATAAAATATAATTAAGTGGAAGCAAGTCAATATATCGATTCAATGCATGATGACACTGATAATAAGCTATTCGAGTGTCATTGGAAGAATATCGAAAAATTCTATCGCTATGTCATTCTAAATTTTAATTTCTCCGTAAAGTTTTCCGAATCTCGACGAGCAATTTTCCAATGGAAAATCGAGTAAACTCAAATAACGTATCGATCCAAAGCCTTATTCATCGCGTATTCATAGTATTCATAGTATTTGTCGTGCCTAACGGATATTTTCGCCTCGCGTATACTCGCCTTTATATAACTCGCTCATAAACACCGGGAAAAATCCTCGTTTTTTCCCCGCCATTCCATTTCTTTCGAATTCAAAAATATTCGAGAAATCTGAGAAGAAATGCCGCTCGTTTCCCTCCAAGTTTTCGACAAAGTGGCAACGTTGAACAGCAATACGTCCCGAGCCGCGAGGTCCTCCACGAGGTCAGTCTTTTTCTTCCCTCTTTCGGTGGCAGCAATTATTTCTCGTTTAGCGCGTATCCCGTATATCAGATCGACGAAACCGAGCAACTGGATACCGACGGTCACGTACAACCGTGCCCCGGCAATATCGCCGCCCGGAATCTTTATTCTTTCTTATTACTTAATATCCCCGGTAACGAGGATAAATGTGTCGGCTCAGGACCCGCTGCTAATTGCCGCGATACCGCACGCACCCTCTCCCCTCCTCTCATCAATCTGTCGCCTTTCCTCGCCTCCATCGAAATATCGCACAACTTCGCGACAACATTGACCGAAATACACATTTCGTTCGCCATTATTTCGTTCCATTCTTCCTTTTTTATCGAGAATAGTTCTTTTTTTTTTTTAGATGTGTATGCAGAAGCTGTTAAGAGATAATTAATCAGAAGATCAAAATATTATAGTAATAATTGTAGCATAATTTTTCTCCATGTTTTCATTGTAATCGATTCACAAATTAGTCTCGAGAAGTTTATATTGCAACTATTCTTTTGTTAAACGAAGATGTTAAGACGATAATTACGAATCCGATGAGTAGCATCGATATCGATAACATTATTATCACAAGAGAATCTCGTGTTCTCTTTTTCGTGTGCTCGCCTCGTTTAAATGAAATTCTCAAATGCATTAATTCTTGTCGGAAACCATGGTCGAAATCATTTTTATGTAAAAAGTATCGTACGATATTTACGAATCGATTGGGACGATCTGATCGTTGCATGATGAAACGCGAGGCGAAAAATGAGGCGTGGATCCGTTTGAACGATTAAGAAGGGCAAGGACGGGGAGGGGGAGTTTCCTATTTCCGGGGCAATTGGTAGAGAGAAAACACGAGGTGGGGGGGCGGTTGGTTGCGGTTACCAGCCATTCGTACAATGAGAGAGGCCGCCTAACTAAATTATTCCGCCAGGCTGACATTCAAACGCATTTACATTCGGCCGACCGTGAACTCCCTCTTGCTAAACCTCCCCCTACTACTTTGGTTTAACCGCTTTATAATTATTAAACTTATGGGGTGCTAAATAAGAGCCGACAAGCGGCTGTGATCGAGGATTATATCGAACGAAATAATCTTTCGACCTCTTGCCTCCTGTTAATGGACCTATATGCCTCGTCAAGCGATTATATATATATATTTTACCTTCTATTTGGATGAAATTTGTCGTGTCATCGAAGAGGGGAGTTGAAATATTTGTCCTCCAACAGCGAACGCGATTGATATATTCGATTCGTGAGTTTTCGGATATTTTCATGCCGTTAGTTATGCAAATCCGTTTTTCGGATTCTAGTCGTATTTTTTGTTATTTTACGTGATTTTTCGTATCGATCGAAAGATAAATATTTGCTGTAAAGGATTTTCTTTGATTTTTCAGACCAAAGCTTATGCGATAAAATTAAAATGATAATATGATGGTAAAGTATTCTCGATGCACATGTTTAACTGTTAACGAAATTAAACGTCCCTTTTTACGCAGAAATTGGAATTAATTAATTAAGTAAGACGCGTCATGGTGCGCAGTGTGACACATCAGAGCATGTCGCATGGTAGAGCGAATTAGATAAGGTATGACGTGATAGTGCGAACATATGGAAATCAATGTGTTAATAAATTCAATTTCTCTTCTCGCGAAGAGATTAATTTCGCATCATTTGCAAAATAGCTTAGATATATCTCTACCTGTTTGTTAAAAAAGAAAAAGAAAAAAAACGATATTTTATTCAAGCGTTAAATATCAGGAAAATTCTTTTCTTCTCCAAACATATTTCTCTTCTCTTTCTGCCTGTCTTGCTGCCGCTCTATCATTCAGTAGTAAACATACGCGCGTGGTCATCCGCGAGTAGCCACATCATAAATTCAACCTGGTTCCCACTTGGCCGCTTCCTAAAGGATAATCATCCGGGAGAAATCTCGTTTATTCTTGCAGAGAACTTGTGTAAATTCGCTTGCCAACATAATGGTGTGACATTTCACTCGGTAAACTTTGCTCTTTTCGTTTCTCTTGGTCTTTTTCTACGAGATCGTCGATTTCTACGACGAACATGAGTTTATTAATCTCAATTAAAACACGTTTGCGTTCAAAACTTGATAATATTTTTTCTTTCCTTTTCTCAAGATGATATCAGAGAGAGAATATCATCGCCAATTTAATGATTTTTTTTTAATTCCTCTAATAAAATACATTTATCGTATCGATATTTGACGAAATGAACGATAATTACATTCCCATTTTCAAAACTCTTCTTTAATTCAATTATAGGGTTGATAATTTAATTATAATTTGATTAAAAAAAAAAAAAGAAAAGAATCCTTTCGTTAATAACGACGAGTCATCGAAAAGCAATCGCAAATTATTTCAAGTATGCCCTTGCTCTTTGATGTTCTCGCAGGACGATTTTATTATGAAAATGACGTAGGGTGGCCGGTCTCCGGCGAAACCTCTTTCATTTTCGTAATCCCAGACAGAGTTTTGCCGGTGGTATTCGTGCTCTGATAATTTCCACCGCTATTCACGCCCCAGTTATCGCGGCTTCCACGCGGAACGCTCTAAATCGTTATCTTTCGCGGACGCAGCCCACCACAAAAGGATCGACCATCCCTTCCGTCGTTTTTAATTACAACGGTCTTCGAATCGGTTTGCCTTATCCGCTTGTCCTTCCACCGGATTTTCATCCCATCCGTTTTTTCATCCATCCTTCAAAGGAAATTCGTGAAACGACTCGATCCGCAATCGCGATAAAAATCGTCGAACGTTTATAATTTTAAATTGCTCGCTGCAACAGCGTTTTTAGACGGACATTGAGCGATGTAAGACGATTTAAAATCTGATAAATAAACTCCATTCCGCTAATTTCAATATTTGCTTTGTGCTTAGCAAAATGTGGATAATTTAGGAAAAAAAGTTTCAATCTATTGTTTCGGTGTTCGTTGTTTTATTTTGAGGAGAATGGTGAGCAATAGATTAATATTTAGAAGAGCTAGAGCTTGAAATCTCAAGGAATTCATCCCTTCATTTTGCTTGTTTCAATATCTATACTTTTGTTCCCAGCTCGTTGTTTGCGACCAACATAACCTAGAAATCTCAAGTTCTCATTTCTCTAGTTTCGATAGATTGGTTCCAGCCAGGAGTAACATGCAATATAGCAGGCTTAGTAGATTCTAAAGTCTGAAGCCTCCTAGAGCTACTTTCGCAGCCCCGTAACTTTTCCCTTCCTCGATTCATTGTTCACGAACAATGTTAATTCCTTGAATCTACAATCTAGAAACGATGGATTAAACAATTGACCGATCTATAATTAATTGACAAAATTCGAAATTTTCATCGGGATCACTGTATATCTAAAAAACGTTGTTTTCGAATTTCGAGAGAAACTCTAGCAGAAGTTTGCTGATCGATGGTGTTTCTAACCGTGTCTTTCGAGCTTTCACCAACTTTCCCTATTTCTTATTCATCCCCTTCAATTTCCTCCTCTCTTTTCCTCATCAAATACTACGCTCTTATTTCCATCATCCTCCCCTCGACGCCCCCTTCTTTTCTTCTTTTCCCCAACTTGCGCATCCTTCTTTAATGTTTAATGTTCAATCGGACCCCGAGCCGCGAGCCGGGTTTAGCTGAGCTCGGTGGAAACACGGGGAGGGCGTATAAAAGAAAAAAAAAGGAAATTCACGAAATTATAGAGGATAATTCGAATTAGCCACAATTCTTTTTTTCTTACCTTCCTTCCTGCGTAATAGTTATCTTCTTTCCCTCTCCGCTTCCACTCGAATTTTCTTCACCCTCCTCTTCCTCGAAGTATTTATCCATCCCCTTCTTCCTTTCCGATTTCAATTTAAATCCGCGATACTCTTATGGAAAAAGACGCTTTTCCTACTTTTTGCTCGTCACACTTCATTCTCGAAATGCATTCCTTATTCTCGGAATTCGAAGCGTCCATTTTTCATTTTCGTATCCAGAATTCGCTACTTCTTTCTCGATATTCTATATAATATGTCGCCAATGAACTATCGTCTTTCGATTCACTTTCGTTAGTCCTCTCGGCAAACTTTCGCGCTTGTTTCAAGAGAAGAGAAACTTATACACACACAAGTTTTCATATTCATTACGAGAGAGGGAGAGAAAGAGAGAGAGAGAGAGACAATAATTAATCACCGTCGAGGATGGATTTTAATTAATTTCGATCTGT
The DNA here is from genome assembly GCF_003254395.2 of Apis mellifera. NCBI lineage: Eukaryota > Metazoa > Arthropoda > Insecta > Hymenoptera > Apidae > Apis > Apis mellifera. Next base: position 6,004,533 of record NC_037652.1, read on the forward strand.
CAACGGATGGCTGGCCGGCCACGTACGGGGTTGTATCACTTGCTTGGATAATTCTTGCGGCGCGATAGATCGATTCCTCGTCGTCTCGTGGCTATCTTCTTCCGTCATCGCGTGTTCCGTCATCAAAGACATCGTAGTCAAACCTCTTGGAGAATCTGCCTTGGAGCAGACTGAACGTCAGACTGAACGTGATGACATCGTGAAATATGCAAGCACTCGGCTATGGCGCGGTTAGTTACCCTCGGTTCTCGGTCCGCGTTTCAAACCTTCCTCCTGTTTCCTGGCTTTCGTCGAGGTCTCGCCGCTTTTGGATAATTTTTTTCTTGGAAAAGAAGAAATCATTTGAATTTGAAACCGATCTTGATATAGATAGACAGTTTTCTTTCTTTGATTTGTGGTAATTTTAAATAATTTTTTAAAGGGAAGATTGTAGAGTAAAGGATAAATGAATTAATTACGAGGAGTATTTTCATTATGGTTTGGTTTCTTGCCTTTCGTCTCGTCGAGAAAATTGAATCGAGCTTTCTTTCTTATCCTAATTTATCGTTTTTAGACAATTTCAGAAAGATTGAGAATAAATAAATTAATTATAGAAAGTTTTTGCATCCACTTCAGGTGGAGAGCAAATATTCGAATATTGAGTTCTTATGTCGATACAGTTATTTTGATTTATCATTTGATTTTACAGACAGTAAAAGTAAATAAATTAATTACGGACAAAACGTCAGAGTTCTTTTTTGCTTTTATATCCCGAAGTTTATCACAGGAATTCATGAATATCTTCGGTTGTTCTTTTACGACGTAAAAAAAAGAAAAGAGAAGAAAAATCATAAAAAATGAAAAGCTTTAATAGAATTGAAGATGATAATCCCTCTCGTTGTAAATACTAAAAGGCAGACTGAAAGACTTTGACCGAGCTCCTCTTTTATTTCGATTTTCATATCCTCGTAACAGAGGGTTAAAGAGAGCCACTCCGTTATCGTATTAAGCAGATTCCAGCCCTGATACTTGATTAATTTCTCGGAAACCGTCTCGCAAGAGCAATTCTCTAATTGACTCGAGCACCGTGCAACAACCATTGTTCCTCGCATTATGCGATCGTTTATTAGTTCTCGCAGACCCGTAATTCGCGAAGACAGACTTTCATTTCGTAGAGATTTAACTTATTCCGATTTTTCTCCAATTGCACGACGACACAAGTCGAGCAGTATTATTTATTAACCGCAACGATAAAATGAAAAAGAGATTTAAACGTTTTAAAAATTGAATCCTCTTTGACGTTACGCTACTTCACCTATTGTGGAATTAAACAACAACAAAAAAAACAAGATTCGACCAGCAGCAATTTGGCCCACGAACAAACATTTATGCTTTTCGATTATATTTATTCCGTTTCGCGCGAAATATTCCTCGAAATGTTTCAATTTCGCCGCTTTCGTCGTTAAAATTCGTTCATTCCGATCGCAGATGCCGGCCACGTGAAACGTTAAACGAGGAACGAATCACACGCTCTCGTGGATGGATAGAAGGATCCCTTTTCGAGAAAAGGAAAGGAAGGGAGAGACGAGAAGGATGAAAAGGATCATCAACGATCGTCATCCTTTCGACATTACGCAAAAGTTGAATCTCTTTTAATTGGTCGCAATTTTAATGGACACTCGTGGAAAGGGTAGAGAAAGAATCCGGCCATTTATCATCCTCCATTTTCTACGATGCCTTCGTAATAGGTGTCAACCGCGATGAAAGATCGTTCTCGATGAATCTGTACTTAATTCAGTGCTGAAATTCCACGATTCAACGAGGAGATTCTCGAGGGAGATTAAACGAGGCTGCTACGCGCGATCCACGGATTCTTCGGCTATCCGCAACCGGTCGTCGTTCTGTTTCACTTCTTCTTCTTCTTCTTCTTTTTCTTTCTCCTTTTTTTCAATCCTCGCGAAACTTTCTCTCGCTCGCGCGGAATACATGCAAAAGGATGGCGGTTCTTTATTCTTTATTCGGGGTTGAAAACAGTGACTTTATAACCTCGATTTAATTACTAAGTCGGTTCCAATTAAAGAAGATGTTTCAAAACGAATTTCCAAAACAACGTACCCTTTGTTTCTATGTGCTCGGGATTTTGCAATCGCAAAGGGATGGCGTGAAGTGGCTTGGAAATTTTACGATGAAAATTTTGTAATAAATAGATAATTCGAAAAAGAATGGACACCAAATTAAATTACTCTCCTTTCTGTTAATCACATATTTCTATTCTTTATTTCATTTCCGAAGAGAGAAGAGAATCATTTGTCTATCGTGAAAAGTAATCAAAAAATTGGATTGCGGAATTATCTTCTCCTGTTAATCACCATTCTTTTTTTCTTGCAAAAGAAAGTAGAAAAATTGTATGTCGTTCAATTCTATAAATTTCCCATTAATATTCGTACAATGTTCCAAATCATCATTTCTGAAAAATGTTTGATTCTCGATTAACAAAGGCGAAGCCGGTGAAAATCTCGCGAGAATCTGGGCATATTTTCTTAGGTAGCGACACTCGTCGAGATTTATTCGAGCAAAAACTCGAACGAACGTTCCTCGATGGCTCGTTTCAATTTTACTTCGTCACGGGGAGAAAGATCGTGGATGGAAAAGATTCAAGGATCGAGGCAATCGCGAGACTTTGCACGGAAACGCGTGCACACAAATGTACAAAGACACGTCTGTCTGTTTCTAGGGGTTGAAATTCGTATAACCGGGAAGAGAAATCCTCGATTTCTTCGTCGACCTCCTCCTCCTCCTCCCCCTTTTCCTCCTTCTCTTCTTCTTCTTCTTCTTCTTCTTATGCTTCTTGCCTCTCCCGAGCCAGCACTTACGAGAATTATAATTTTCCCGATTCCCGACGAAAGTTTCGTGACTAAGCTGCCGAGGGAGGGTTCTCCTCCCTTTTCCGCCCTTTCAGAACCGATCTGTCTCGAAACCCCACTTGGTTTACCTTGTTACGGTTGGTCGCGGCCCAACCCTCGCGAGATCGCTCTTTGACGATCGTGAGTCTGTGGAAATGGGCAAGGGGCGACAGATACGAGATTACGGGATACATTTAATCATTTCGCCCCTTTAACGGAATCCGAGGATGTTGAGGATTTCTTTTTGATCGAGCGGATTCGGTAATCGAATTACTTAAGAATTTTTGCCCTTCCACGAGAATCAATATAACCTTTGGATCTTTGTCTATATAACTTAGATTTTTATAAAATTGAAACGCAGTCTTTTTTTTTTACAGAACAAGAAATCTCATTAAATAAGATTAATTTTTATACAGACTCCTTTCTGAATTTTCCATTTTAATCCATTAACAATTTTCTTCATTTGTTTAAACAAAAATTATTGATAATTATATCTCGTGAGCAAACGCTAATTATATTACTTTCACATATCTTAATTAAAAGAAACTTAATTCAAATTCAAAAATCTCCCAATCTCCCCCTCGCTCTCCATTCCCTTTAAAAGAATCCCGAAGCTTTCCGCGTGTAACTAAATGGACGGTAAGTTGCTTCATACTGGTCCACCGGTTAATAAAAGGTGTTGTAAAATCCAGGCGGGGAGGGGGCGCGCGATCAGTCTCGGCAAGCCAACCCCTTTCACGCTAGGCGTAATATCGCGCTGAATTTATATCTGGAGCCCCTGACACCGGCAGGGATGCGTCGCTTTAATATTTTCGCAGCTGAGCACGGTGTGTTGCACGGGTCGCAACCACGGAACGCCTGTTTCGCAGAGAGGGGAGAGGCGTTGAGTTTTTCCACGTTTCATCATCGGGGCGCTTCGAACGAAGGCCGCCGTTCCTCCGCCTTTCCTCCTCCTTCGTTCCTCCTCTCTCGCGTGTACAACGCGCGCCTCGATAATGAACGCCGCGCCCCGATCCACTCTATTTTCATAACAATCGTCCCACCATCGCAAATATTAAAACGGGGCCGTTTGTTTAATCCATTTAGCCGAGCGAGCGGAATATCGTAATGGAGGCGTGTATATCCTCGAAAGGCAAACGGAAACTTCGGTGATTTCGAGCGGACCGGATCGATCGTTAAACGCGTTATTGGTGTTTATCCCATGTGGCGGAGTAAATAAATATTTTTTTGCGCGATGCAGTTTTTTTTTCGATATTCGAAGGTATATCGTGTGTATATATATATATTATTCGAACGTTGTATTGTTTTGTTTCAACGTAGTATTATTTTAGTATTGTTTTAAATTGTGACAGAGAAGAAGACAGAGATGAAAATGTGATCTTAAGAAAGCTAACCATGGTTAAAGTTAGCTACGAAGAGCTGTAACAATTGTAAGTAATTACGAATGAATGTTATTTTAACGAAATGTTATTTTAAATGAAGTTATTAGTTAGAAGTTTATTCGAAATTTTAACTAATTAATTTTCCAACTTGTTAACGTTCGACTCTGTTAAAAAGTTAACGCGATACACTTTTTCATACTCTCCTTCAGAAATTACAAACTTTTACAATTATATTCCGAGGAATTCGAAAATAAAAACAGACAATCGTGAGACACACTTGGGAGGGGGATAATGAAACGATTTGAATAAGCAAAAAGTTCCAAAGGAAACCGTAATTTCGTAATTAATCGATTATGGATAATTCCATTTCTCGTGATGGAATATTTTTCCACGCGAAAGTTGAAAGCATAGTTGCGGAATTGCGTGGACGTGGAGGAACGGTGTTTCTGAATCGGGTTGCGTTTGCCGCGTCCTCGGTGCCCTCTTTCAAGATATATGGGGATGATGCCGGCCGAAGCACCTGTCTCCCCATAAAAGCTTTAAAAGCAGTCCCATGCCCGGCAAAGGAGTATCTACGCGACGCAGGAGAAATGTTTCGTTGTTCTCTGACGACCAAGTATTAAAAACTGACGGAATTAAAAAAAAAAATAAAAAAATAAAAAAAAGGAAAAAAGAGCGAACGGAGTTTTCGCACCGCACACGCTCCATTATCTCGCATATTTTTGCGCTTTAATTTTCTCCTCTCGTTGCGCACGAATTTTTTCGCAACCGGTGCGAGTAAATGCTTAACGATCTTTCTCGAGAGAATTAAGAAACGATTTAGAATCCTCCAATTCTTTTGTTATCTTGTTTGGATAAATCGTGAGATCCACGTCTGGAAACACGTATGTAAATACGGAAACGAGTGATACGAAAAAATTGTATTTTTTTTCAAGAGAGAGACGTGTTATAATATATCTTCAGATAGGAATTATACATTTTTTATTCTACATGTTTATAGGCAAGATTCATTTTCGAAATATTGTTTCGAATATCAAATTTGAAATTTCCGGCAAGAAAAATGAGCACATTTCACGTTCTCGAAATCTTTGACCGTACGCGTTAATGATCCTTTCAGCCTCGACCCGATTGCTGTTCGACGATCGAAACTTTGCCCCGCTTTTTACCCGACCGAACAGGAACTCGTATTTATAGCCTTCCTCATAACCTTGTAATCCACCGTCGTGATTTTTATCGTCGAGCAGTTATCGACGCGCCACTTGTCGTCATTGTCCTCTCCTTTTTGCCTTCTTGGCGAAATGAAGGAAAGGAAAAAAAAAGAAAGAAAGAAAGAAAGAAAAAGAAGAAGGGAGAAAAAGCGACACAAGTGGAAGAGAGAGAAAGAGAGAATATTTGAAACACAAGCGAAAGGAAGGTACTTAAGTTTCTCCCTTGAAAGAGGGAAAGTCATACAGAGGGGTGGAATTCCGGCCATAAGAGGGGCTCTCTTTTCAGTAACGCTCCTCATTGCGCAATGCACAGAGACTCGCGGTCTGGAAGTAAGATATTAGCTGTGGAACAATTCGCGACCTTCGTTCTTACGGTGAGTCACGATGAAAGTTAAATACACCCGGAATTTTTTTCGCGCAACGCCTCTCGGAAGGAACCGGCTCCGCTCGTCCTGGAACTTGTTTCCTCGTAATTGCGGTAGAATGGAGGGGAAAAAAAGTGTACGCTGGAAAAATCTTTTCCCGAGGAATATTGCTCGTTTTATTTCAATTACCGTAGCCTCGTAAGTTTCGCGCTGCATCGACTGTAATTCGCCCTGTTTTTGCCTCGAAATTGGTGAGATTCCCAGATTTCTTTTTTTTTTTTCTCTCTTTTTCCTTTTTCTTTATTTCCCATTTACTGCTCCCTCCCTTTCTTTCGCTTGCTCTCAGCATTCTTATAAAATAGAAATTAATGACACGAGTCTTGATATCTTCCGCGAACAATCTTGACTTTCACCTTTACTTAACTTAAACTTGAAGAACTCACCGATCATCGAATAATATCAAAAAAGAAGAGAAAAGAAAAACGAGAAAAAAAGAAAAAAGAAAAGATCAACGACGAAAACTGAAAGATTCTTACGATGCGTACATGAAAAGAATGTAGAAAATATTGAACGATGAGAAGAGTGGGAAAAAATATTATGTCTGGATAGACCCGTAGAAAAAAAGGGCGGTTAGTATAATGGGAAGGGTCATGACCGTCTCGACCAAGGCTAGATCGCGTAGGTAGCGATAGAGGAGGAGGGGAGAAGGATCTCTGAATAGAGTTTACCCCGGTGAATTCAATTTCGTGGATAAAAAGAACCGCGATCGTTCGGCTCGATCGTCTATGCACAGAGACGACACGATCGACCGAGTCCTACGGTCATGGAAAAATAGGGGAAAATCGTCGCGTTCCAGTCGGATATCACCGACTTTGGGGAATATACCTTTATCAATCGATAATTCGGTTTTTTCTCCTCCTACGCGCGCGTGTATAGCCAACATTTTTCAAAAGATCGAAGCTTTTTTCTTTTCTCCCCTCTCCTTTTTCTTTTTCTTTTTTCCACGAGATCCACGAGCAAACTCCCATCCGGGGGCGGGGTTGAAGTCCGTTGAAAGGGAACGCGAGGGCAAGGGCGCGGGCGTAGACAATGACATGAGCAGATTAAGGGACAGACGTAGACAATACAAGTGTGAGATTACATTTTGTCAAACGCAAAAACGGTGTAATTAAATAGCGGCGAATGTAGAAGGGCACGGGGTATCTAATGGAGTAAAGCTCTCTCTTATCTGCTTCAATGTACGACACGTCCTTTCCATTATGCGTCCGACGGACTCATTTAACCGGATCCCGCGTGTTCCATCGAGCGAAACAAACGTACCTTCTGCAGACAAGCTCCGCTTGAAGAAAGAGGAAGAAAAGAGAGAGAGAGAGCCACTCGAGATCAGCTCGATATTTACCTAGGCTGGTGAACACGCTCGCTGTTAATTCGCTGAATAAACTTTTTCCCGCGAGGAAAGGCCACTTTGCCGCGGGGAATTGGAGTCTTGGAAGAAGAACACTCGATCAAACCTGTGCTTCGAGAATCCCTGCTTTCTGGTTACCTCCACTCTTACCTCCACCGATCGTTCCAAACGATTCTTCACCTTTAGAGGGAAGCACAGGGGTGAATTACTTTGCTGCTTTAGAGAGGCTAGGCCGATTTTGTTGCAACAACGAATCGAACTATAAAAATTAATCAAAATAGATTATTCCTGATGACGTAGAACTGAAAAGAAAGAAAGCTGGGGAAAGGATAAATAAGGAAGTTGGAGAAAAAAGAGGAGATTGAGAAAATCTGGTCGCCAAATGTTGATAATCATCGATGCACAGAAGGTTTGACGATTTTCTGTTATATATTATTCCAATAGGCGTGACAATTGGGAGCGTGACAATAAACGAGGGGTTGGCTGGGCTGCGAAAGCGATCGATAATTAAAAATTGTCTTAACAAAGGGATATATCCGCTCGATCGGATTTTGAACGGTGGGGAGACATCGATCAATCGTTACCGATTAATCATCGACGTTAATGGATGACTGGGTGAGCGCCGCCGCCACCGGGGATCGGGGCTCGACCCGATCGAATCGTTAACGTGCCCCCGGAACAAAGAAGCGCGTCGATAAGCTGGAAGGCAGTGGCGCGTTAACAGGGGGTTAAGTGCTATTAAAAGCTGGCTTACGTTAAAAACCGTGCGCGGGAGATAGAAGAACGGGAGAAGAAGCGCGACGACGCCTCGCCGTTACAACATCCCCTTCCTCCTCCCCCGAGCGGAAGCTTGAAAACAATTGTTCCTCGATCAAGGATGCTGCCGCATCTTCGAGATAATGGCTTCTATGTTAGAAACTCGTTCGAACGATTAATTATCCCCGGGGCAAATTACGCTTTTGTGTTTTCTTCCCTACGTATCTGACGGTAATCGAATTCTGATAAAAAAAAAGGATAGGTCAGGGATGGTTAACCCCGCGTGATAGCTGTGTTCCCTCTGTTCTAGATATAAACAGAGAAAGAGAAAGAGAGTTTCTTACGCAATAATTTACACGATAATTTATTTACGACAGGTTACAATTCTTCCTCATCCAGAATTAATCGTGGATGAATCACGTAGTGATTGATCGTTCGAGATTTCTGCGACACTTGAGGAAGAATTTCCAAGCAGCAACGTTGATCTTTCCGGTTCGCTCGCCGAGACAATTAAAAAGAAGAAAAAAAAGAACGACCCGATCGACCCTTTGCGTATTCCGTGCGCGCCGTCTGCTGGAGAAAAAAAGCGATTTCCGAGGGCATCCGTGCGCACGAGATTCCAACGATTCGGCTCCTCGAGTTGGAAAAACGCGTTCCCTCCGCCAGGATTCGCGTCGCCGCATCTTTCGTCGGTTTTCCGTCATAATCCTTCCGAAAGAGGGGGAGGAAAAAAATAAGCTGGAAGAAATGTCTACGATCCGCGAGAGAAAGAGAGAGGAACGAAGGGGTGGAAAGAGAGCACAGCATTGACATTGACTTTCCTTTCGGGGATGGAAGGAAGATAGGTGGAAGAGAAGAAGGAGGGAGGATGCTGGCAGGTGGTGCTGGCCGTGGAGAAGACGGAATGGCGGGTTGAGAACGGGGACGTAATGCGAGGCGACCAATTGCGCGGAAGAAAATTATGGCCGGCCGCGTGTACCCATCCTCTGGGTAACGTAATTTCATCGGGAGGACTGCTCTGCGACACGGCTTTGATAATAAAGGGACAACGAACCGGGATTACGGCGTGTTCATTGTCTTCTTGCCGGGGATCGGGTAACAGATTCTTGGCTAGATGTTGATAAACCCCTGGTGCAGGGGTTGAAGGTTGCCTGGGATATAAGAAAGGAGCAAGAATAATGGAGGAGAGTTAATGTAATTAATCGTGAAAAATGGAGGACTGTGTATATATATTGCGTTTTTTTTTTGAAATGATCTTCGCGTGAAAGTAATTCTAAACTGAAAATTTGAGAGCATGTTCGTGTTAATAAATAAAATTATAATACTGAGAATCTATACTCGTGTATGAAAAATGGCGAGCAATGCTACGCATTCGTTAGCTGGAACGAAACTATCATATCTCTAAGTAATATTGAATTCTCTGAGACCATTACAACCCCCTTCTAAATACTCAGCTTACGAACAGATCCTTTGATGTACCGCTTCCAGAGCTTTTCGCCGTTGAAATATTCACACTATCGATTTGTTAACTGATAATATACTTGTTTGCCAACTGATCGTAAATTATTCGCAGAAACAGCAGCGTGCACGCGATGTTAGATAAAGAAATCTATCGATCTTCATTATAATACTTTGAATCTATCTTCACATGAGAATAAACTAAAAATTTTCCATCGATATAAATACCTATCTATTTAGACAAAAAAATAAATAAATAAATAAAAATCAGGAAATGATTCTCTGTAATTTTTTCAGATGCTGATCCTTGCCAATCTTCCTTTTCATTCGAGTGCAACAATGTGCAACTTCTTGGTAAAAATTGTAACAATTTTATATCCATAAAGCAAGCTAAGTTGGCAAAAGGTTCGACGAATGCAAGGTAAAACATTTTAATTCGCATTTTAAAATAATTTATTCGTCGCGTTAAACGATAACAGTGTCGAAGATGAAGTTGTTGGATTTTCGCATTGATCCATCCACGCGTATGAAGCACGAGAAAATGGAGATACGAATTGAAACGAATCGATCGTCGAGCGAGTCCCGTTATCGGTCCTTTTGATTACCCGATCGTCGAGTTTTCGAATATATCGTTTGGTTTTGGATAGGCTCATCTATCATTCCGGGCAACGGTACAACCGGCGCCTACGTAAAGGAGATACCCGGCTATGTCTCGAGTATGTATCGATAATTCATCGCGTGCCACGAGATACTCGTTCAAGATGAATTTCGTGCCTCGAAACCGATAATCCATCATTCGAACGGAATTCGATAAACCGCGTATATCGTCCAAACCAGGTGATAAAGTTTCTCTTACACCCCCAAGTAATCTGTCTACGAATGATCGTGTTCGATTCGCTTGATATCTCGCCTAGGAAATAGCCGGCCAACGACAATAGTTAATAATTTTCCAAAGAGGCTTAGGGAAGATTTATCGGGGCTGAAGCGCTCCGCACATTCGACGGATATTGATTTTCGATAAGTAAGTGCGAGAAACAATCGTGAAACGCGGCGAAAAATCGCAAATGGATCAAGAAATACGTTAAGAAAGTTCTTTCTCTCTCTCTTGGAAAACGCGGCTGTGTTGTTCACGCATCGAACGTATTTAATCCAATCGAATCAAATTCATCAATGTCAATATTTTCTTAGCACGGTGTATATAAATATGGGAAGAAAGGGAGAAATTCTCGAGATATTATCGCGCTTTGTTCAAAAGAGAGTCGCAATTAATGCGTTTAATCCCTGTGAGGGTCGGTGGTAGTTAAGCCAGATTCGAAGAAACAGAACGCGTAAGTAATCGTTCCTCGATTAAATCGTGCCAACTCTGGAAACGGGTTTATATTCAATGTCGTTGCGTTTAATTGCACGCGCAGATTGCAACGAAAACTAGACAGTTTTGTAAATAATTGGAAAGCAAGGGGCGCAGTTCGACGCAGAGCCTGGTTGCTTAAATAATTATATTTCCCCGGATCTCATTAGTACTTATGCTTCGCGACCATTCTCCCGCGCTTAACATTTCCGAAATTACCGAAGAACCGAGGGATTGTTGCCTCGAAATGTTGTTTACTTTCACGCAACAAGCTTTGGAGGGAACGATCTCTAACTCGTTCTAACTCTTGCTTTTTCAGATTCTACTCGTTACACGGTATATATATATATATATATATATATTCGAAAGAAAGAAGAGATCGAGACTTTTTCGAGGTAAATATAAATACCGATTTAAATCTTTGTCTCTGCGATTTGAATAAAGAACAAGAGGGACAAAAGGTTCGGTCGATGAAAAGGCGCGGTGAATGTTTTGTCGAGGATACGAGTTCGAGAGTGAAACTTTTCGAGAATATTTTTTCTTTTTCGCAAATGGACATTGTGTTGGGAGCGAAGGAAATTAGTCACCCTCGGATGTAGTAAAAAAAAAGTTTCGAAAAGTTTTATACAACCTTAAAGCTAATATATTTGGAAATAAATTTTTCATGAGTTGTTCTCGAAAAGCCATTTGTTACCGGGGGATACTCTCGTCGAGAATGAAAGTCACACTGTTCGACGCCCATTTTTAACCGAACGTCGATTTGTGAAAAATTTTCTTGAGGGGTTCGTCCATTTTCGAATGTATTTCTCACCTCAACATCGATAAGATAGAAACGAAATCCGAATCTTTTTTGTAGTTTTGTAGCATGTAGTTTAGAAATTATTGAAGAATTTTTTACGTAGGTAAGGGCATCAATTCCCATCACCTGCATTGCGCATCTGGTTCCGCCGTGTGCACTTCTATACGGATGGATGGAACGTCCCACGTGCTTGGACGGGATACAAACACGGATCCAAGAGCAATGACATGCACTCATGGTACCGCATGAAATATTCCATTGGCCCGGCTACGTGATATTCGCAGACGCACGGAATATTCCTTTGTATCTTTGTCTACAGGTGACACGGCTAAAGTGCACTTTTCTCCAAGCGACGAATGAAAAATGAGAGGACCAGTGGACGGATAACGGGGAAGAAACGGTCAGACACGCGATTCGTGGATATATATACAAGTTTTTCCTGGGCAAAAGAAAAGAATTAATGAGACTGGGTGGAATGGTTGATTCTTGTAAAAAAATAAAAAAGAAAAAAGAAAGAGAAAGGAAGAAGAAGGAGAAAGAGAGAAGAAAGAAGAGAATTGGTACAAGGGAAAAGAAAAGTATCGCGAGAATGAAAGTTTCTCTTCCAACTGGGCAAGTGTATCTTCACTGGTCTAAAGTCGCGTGAATCGTTCGTCGGCCTTTTTTCCCTTTCTCTTCTACTTCTTTTCGTAGTGAAGAGAGATGGCGAGGGTTAACTTCATAATATAAATTTTCTTTCCATCCAAACAACACAAATGGATAAAATCGAAGAAAGCGGAACAAATATCCTTTGTTCGCTGAAGTTTCGCGAAAATATTTTTCACGATATTGATGTTTCTTTCTTTCGTGAAAGAATCTATTTTTATTTTCATTCCCTCTATATATTATTTGCATATTCAATCTTTCGTTACAAATATAAGGAAATATAAGGAGTATTTTTGCGATCAGTTAGAAAACAGTGAATTGATTCCCAGAATGGCTCGATTCCATCATCGTTAGAATGAAACCTTATCATCGATTGCTATCACGAAACCCTCGCAAATCAAGATTACGTGAGCTGTGTCGTTCTCGCCTTAACCTCGTTTCTCTTAACTTCTTGCCACTCATCTATGTCAAATCAGGTAATTTCAGTTAAGTGGTTTTGTGAAAAACGTTCGAAGCAAACCGGTATTTCGTTAAACAACGCTTCTGTACGTTATCCCATAATTTCTGTGAAGGCGAGCATGAGAACGAAACCTTCGTCAATTCAACATTCTTCTTTTTCTGTCCGTTCTTCAATTTCTGTTTCGTTCTTCTTCCACGTCTTTGATTTGTGGTTTACTCTTAACAGACAACAGAATATCTTTTGCATTTATACCAATTCCATTTCATACTAAAAGTATTAACGCAAAATTACAATAATTTAATAATAATGAATAATTTTTATGCGTTGAAAGTTAAATTATAATAAATTAGTTACAAAAAAAGAAGAAAATTAAATAATTAATTACATTAATTTTATTAGAGTTTTATTTAGAGTTTGTTAAATTATGACTAGTGTAAATTAAACAAGGTATGCTTGAATTGAAAATAGAAAGCAACACAACAGCGTTAATTATGGGTTGGGTGGCAACTAGTATTATAATTGTGTCGGGAAAATTACACTCTCAAATATACTGGCGCATCGTTATAGAAACATTTACAATTACCGCAGACAGAGCTGCAATTTCATTCTGCATACTCTATTCGTATTCCCTCTGTACGTGTTTGTCGTCATAAACCGAGCAAAGAAAAATACGCATCTTTTATGCAACGATATAAATCGTTAATGCAGCCGTTGTGCTTTTTATTAAAAATAAAAATAGTAGTATATTATTTATCTGCATGCTTTTTGTCGTGTTAAGTTTCAACTGTGACCACGGTGCATGCGTCGCTTTGAATAAACCAATGAGAGTGTACGGCGCGAATGCATCAGCCAATAGGAACGACGGATAGTAAATGAGCAGTTATGCGGCGCACGGTCGGGACGCCGAGTGGCGCGCTGCTCGCAGTACCGCGACAACCCTCGAGCTAAAAGCATCGTATCGATGCTGTCGGTGACCCGTGCGTGAATCGTGTCGTGAAACGTGAGAACCTCCTTCCCCTTTTCGTTCTCGTGATCCGACCAAATTCGTACGCAGTGCTGTGGCAGTGCGTCGTTCCTTTTTATCTTTCACTGTCTCTCTCCACCTTTCGTTGTCGCACGTCGAAAACTTGCGTGAAATTGCGGTAGACGCTCGCGCCATTACGTGTCCCCCCGTACTTCGTTCGTTCTTCGACGAAAACAATTGTATTTACGGGTATTCTTTACGAATTTTGAGCACGAGTTTTTCTCGCAATGTCTGTGAGTGATATGTGAGTTGTGTTCTCGTCGTTCTTCCCGTCTGACATTGTTCATCCTTCTCGGAGGGAAGGAAGGAGTGACAAGCCGAATTAACATCAAGCATCGCGAATAAGGTAAGACTTTTTAAATGATATTATATTACGTTTATTAATCTTAAATGATAGTTATTATAGCATACTTATATTTGACTGATTTTTAATTGCGTTCGAAAAATTGCGTTCGAAAAATGCGTTCGAAAAGTTGCGTTCAAAAAATTGCGTCGTAGAAATACATCGCGAATGATGCTATAGAATATAGATGGCGTACAATACACATACATATACGTATAATATGCGTTTCGAATTGTTTTTTATATGGATTGTTGACATCTGACTTGTTCGATTCTTTTCCAAGAATTTTCGTTGGGTAAGGCATTTGTTTTCGAACGTATACGTACATTCTGTGTTTCTCGTTTTGTTTTCTTCTTTTCTTTTTCTATACTTCTTGCGTCTTGTTTCCCATAATACATTTGTTGCGCAGTATCGAATTACTTCAAGCCATAGTCGCGCTTAATGGAGGTTATATGATTGAAAAAAATAGAAACCGTTACTTTCCTTTATGATTGGCTATTTTTCTCAACCACAAAATATATTTTTTTTTTTCGTTTTATTATACAGAAGAAAAATTATTTATATAAATAATTTTTAAAATCTCGATTTGTACGAGAAAATCGAACGTAACCAACTTCAGAGAAAAAAGACTATAACGAATATTATTAGGAGAAACACAGGCAAATATCGGTATGCTATTCTGTGGTAGATTTGTGGATTTGTTACCGAAAATTTGTAACCTGAAACAATTACACTTCAATTGGATCGTCCCACGTTATGCCTCTGTCAATAGATCGTATAGTTAGACTATTTAGCTCGTTATGGTTGCGTATGGAGCATATATATTCGTTTCAAATTCAAAAAATTTGAACACACATTGTATAGTTTTAAAAAAAGTGGTCTGTTAACGATATAACGATAGTTTCACTTGCAATTTTCAATTTTTTCTCTCGTAATTGGTCGGTAGTCTAACTTAATAACTTTTTTCCATTTTCGAGTGTTCGAAGAGCGAAAGTTTGTTTTCGCAATAATTTTCATGCTGATGGAAGCGTAATTGCCCCAGTTTTCGGTCCTTTTATGTGTTCCAGTGGTTGAATATATGACAATGTCGCGAAACATTTCTCGATTGAGTGCATTGAAAAATGAATTTGATTGTCGATGGTGCGCGCTTTATACGATTACCCCAGCTTTCGTGGTTCGAAAAAGATATAGGTTAGAATGGTTGTCGTTGTGTCGATATATAAAAAATAAACTAAGAATTTGATGGAAAAAAAAAAAAAGCTTTGAAATCAACCTTCCAGAAACAGTGTCAGGTTAAAGTAAATCGTTAATTCTTTCGAACACATCGATCATTTTATCGATCGATCATTATAGTGTATTTATAATTTCAATTTAACGCGTTCAACAATCATATAATCCATCTCGATATTTTTCAGAAATATTACAGGATTTGATTTCATATTAACATGCTTATTAATCGATTCTCAATCAATTATTTCCTACTAGAAATTATGTGTACATCCATCAAAGTGTAATGCTCTGTTGCGCTTCTCATTACCATTTCTCCATTTAATTATCGAGAATGTATTAATTAATTGTTATTATCGTTAATTCTTTCACCTCTCCTTCCACGATTATCCGCGTTTATTCAACGTGTCTTTCATATACCATATAATAACATTATGAAAGATATCTTTATACATAATTAATCGCTATCGTTGTTCCTTTTATTATTTTTTACAATAATTGCGGATCAGTACTCGTCGGAACAAACCAATCGAATATTAGATTTAAAGCATTCTTTCAAAATTTTATAATATATTTTCGTTATTCGCATTTCAAACGTTTCTCAATGAACGGAAGATGGAATCGCGAATTATTGAAATTGGAATAGATAAAAGTAGAAAGGTATCGAGGATGGGTTATGCTTTAGTGGAAAGTTAACGACTTTTCGAAAGGAATAGGGAGTTTCACTTATACCTCGTGTACTTTTAAAACACGGCTTCTTCGGGCTAAAAGTGGTCGAAATTTGTTCGGTTCACCGGTCCATATCGCGAACCGAACTTTTGTAACGGATTCTAAGGATGAAGCACTCGAGGAATCCGATTGAAATTGAATATCCAGGGTGCAGGAACTTCTTCGGTTGTTCCTCTCACTTCTTGCTTCCCGCACTCTCGTCGACGTTTCACTTTATTATTGCTTCGACTGTATTGGTGGACAAGAAAGGAGGGTGGTGACTGGTTATTCTCGTTGTAAATCTTGTTTCGAGCAGTGGATCTAACCGAAAAACTTTTTCGGTCTTCTTATTCAAACGTTATTTAAACATAGGCAGAAATATCGTTTTTTCGATTCTAGGAACCGAACAAAATCGTTTCTTTCTATGAATTTATTCTTCTATCAAATTCATTTGTTGCTGAGGAGAGTTTCGATCATTAGATAAAAGTCGAATAAATTTTCACAGATATTAGTGAAGATAAAAGTGGTTCATAAATGTTTATATATAAATTACTCTTTTTATCGGTTATCGAATTATCAAAATGTAGAAACTAGAATTTGTATGTATTTCTCTTTGTAATTACTCGATTATTTAAATCACATGAGATTTTTTTTTTACAAATTGAAATTGATACATTTTGAAATTGATACGAAATTTAAACATAAATGAATAAATAATAATAAATTAAAAAAAAAAAAAAACATATTTGTATTTTCTCTCTTTGTTTCTGTTCCCGATTATTAATATTCTCGACAAATTAATAAAATCATTAGCAAAAAAAAAAAACTTTTATATTTAAATTTATTATAAAAAATTATAAATAATAGTACGATATTGTATCAATTATTCGTACGCAATGTAATAAAGAAATCTCATGGAAATTAATTAACGCGGAAAAAAAAAAAGAAAACGTAAAAAAAAATCTATACATTTCAAAGAATAATCGAACGCGTTTCAGCTAGGATTCGTATATTTATCTCTCGAAATTTATTAACATTTTCACTTTTAACGTGACAATTCTCCGAGGCACGATATAAATCAACAACAATACCGCGAAAGCTTGCGGTCGTGCACGTGAAATACTGTCCCCGAAAACCGTACGAATGCACATTCTCTCGATCGTTTTATGACCGACAGAATGGTGCCAGAATTTTTCGTTTTATTCGCCAGTGGAGAAGCACCGACATACCGGATGTCCGGGCGCATGCAGAGTCGCGCGTTGCCCTGGAACATCGGTGAACTACTACTACGTTTAAATTTATGTAAAATCTCCTCGTGGCCCGCCAGAGAGAGAGAGAGAGAGAGAGAGAGAGAGAGAGAGAGAAGCTGTGCTGGCGGTGCTGCTTTTCATTATTTACGAGCCAACAAGTAATCGCGTTCACGACAACTTGTTGCTTACTAGAAAACTCTGAACTTGGCGGTCGTGGGACCATCGGTTCGTTTGTTCGCCAAAGATAATCGCGCGGCGAGCACGCGAACTCTTTCCTACTCGATTCCAGCGATTAACCGGGGGATTAGTTTTCGATTACACGCCGGGGAACCATTTCCGCGACCGATACTCGGGGAAAAAGAATTCTTTGTACCTTGTTATTGGATTGGTAATTTTATCCTGTTTTGTTTCGAACGGGGATTTTGGCGAATTTAAAAAAAAAAAGGAAAGGATCTTTGTAAATCCATTTTTAGAGAATTTAATTTTGGAGAATTGGTATCGAGGAGAAAAAAGTGTAATAATTTATTAATTTTTTTTAATCTTACTTTTATTCCATCCAGAATTCGGATTCTCACGTATAAATCTGTGAGAATTTAATTTTGGGAGAAATGATAAAGCGTGATAATTTGTTATTGGGATAATTTTCTATTTTGTTTTGTTTCAAAAAAAAAAATTATCGACTCGATCTTTGGAATCGTTGGAAGCAGTGGAACAAAATTTCTTCCATTACTTTTCAAAATTTTGCAAACATTGTTGCAATGAAAACGCGGAAATATCTGAAAATCTTTACCAAAGATTTTCAGAGCGGAGCGGATATGATCTCGGAAAGATGAATTAACGGCAAAATGCCCGATGATAAATTCGTGGTGTAAAACTGTTTTCGTTCCACGGATTTTTCGGCTATCCCTCTCTGCTCTCGGATGTAAGTTAAGGGTCAGAAATTGGGTCAACTATGCCGGGGAGACAAACGGCCCGACACGTAAGCGAAATCCGGTTTTCTCATCGAGCAACATTTACGTTGCGAGATATTTTAGCGTGAGAGGGTAATGAAACGCAATGAAATGTGACGAAAAAATACGAGGGAAAGGAAAGCGAGGTTGAAGAAGGAGGGTGAAAGGAAGGAAAGGGTGAAAGATAGAGAGAGAGAGAGAGAAGGAAGATTGTTTTCGGTTAGACGACTATCTTTCTCTCTCTCTCTTTCTCTCTCTTCTCTCTATCTCTATGTCTCTGATTCTGTTTCTGTCTTTGTCTTTGCCTCTCTTTCCTCTTTCGTGTTCACAGCCAGAGAGAAAATCTCACTGTTTCACGATGGTAAACGATATACGACTTTGCCGGTGAAATAACGTGCTCGCGCCTTTGTCCTATTCTCGCCTGAAAATGTTCCCCAAATTGAGGAATAGTAGAATGAACTTGTTCACTTCGTGGATTTAGAGAAAAAAAAAAAAAAAAAAGAAATAAATCGAAATTTTTTTGTTTACATTCGAATTGGATATACTCGAATAGAATATCTATCTAGCGATGTAATAATTAACGATTAAAATAGATATCTAATCGTGATTTTGAAGGATTATTTGTCTAGTTTATTCAATTGTCAGAATTGACGGGCGATTAATTTTAAAAATTCCTTTTGTCGCGAAATTAACGTCAGTTTATCAATAATTTACTTTGATTCTGTTAGTATTACATGATATATATCAAATAAAATTTTAATTCAACGTCAATTACAAAATATTTAAGATATAATTCGCGATTAATATTTTTCAATCGGTCAAATTTAGAGGTTAACGTTCTCGATTAACTCTTGGATGGCTAATTTCATCAATTTTCCGTCGATTAATCTTCGTGTTTCTTTTTTTTTTTTCAATCGATTAACCATCAATACCACGAACCCGATATTCTATTTAAATCCATATTATCGAAAGAAAAAATCTTTATATTTCGTGAAAAGGGCTCATTTTCAATCAGCGGGACGATCCGATGTAACGATTGATTTTATCGGAATAATCAAATTTTTTCCACTATAATATATTCAATTTGCATCCCAACAAAACGAGCTTCATTATCATTCTCATTTGCCGGATAATTAACGTTCACCGAATATTTTTAACAACGTGAAATCCACTCCACTCGATATGCAACGATTCCCCTTCTCCACGATTTTTATTTTAAAATTATTCTCTATACATCGAGAAGAGGAGTTTCGATGCATCTTTCTCGAGCTTTCGTTCCTCTCGCAGATGTAAACAGTTCCGTAAAAAGTTGCCCCGTGTAAAAATTGTCCCCCCAACATCCGATCCGGACGGAATCATCGAAGATCACTCCAGTTTTATTTTAGTTTCTTGGCGGTGGAAAGTAATTAACGAGTTTCCTCTGATTTGGCAACCGGTTGCGGGGAGAAACGCATCAACTTTCGGATGTGCGCGGTTCGTTAACGAGTTGTGTTAATACGCCAACCGCTCGGTTACTCGGCTTATTTGTATTTGCGAAGCGAATTAAGGCGCCAGCCAACTCGTTTCCCAACTATCTGTCGGTGGATAAAAAGATTCCCGTTTTTCGAGCGGAGATCGAGCCTCGGAAAATTGCAATTCTTTCGATCCCCGTTTTCCACGCAGACGGATATTCTCTCCGATTGTATTTCGATCGTTTCGTTTGGCTAATTCGATGATGCATCGCGTTATTATTTTGTCGTTTTATCGCGTTGCAAACTTTTCTCGAGAGCGTAAATAGTATTCTCTAGAGAGGATTGCTCTCTACGGGAGCAAAAAGGATAGAGTGGAGAGAATCAGTCTCTCGAGAGTAGAGTTGCTTTTGAGAAAAGAGGATTGTTCTCGGGGAGAATATAGAGTTGCACGTTCGAGTGCGAATTGTATCGCATTGCGGAATATCTGGCCCGTGATTACAAAACGGATATAAATGTTGTACTACGGGATACAGTGCGGTTTATTCTTGGTTTGGATTAGTTGACTTTTGAAGAGAAAGCTCGCAGCATTCCGATAGGGGTTGAAATTCCGCCTGGCCTTACCACCGCGTTATTTAATCGCCAGTTGTTTACGAAGCTTAAATAACGTATCCCATCGTGCGAGATTGAAAAAGTTTGGCGAGTGGTGCGCAAACAACGCACAGGCGTATGCCTTTTTTTTTTTTTTTTTTTTTTTCAATATATATTTAATCGAAACACCACCGTGGACAAATCGTGGCGAATAATGAACCCAGCGAATATACTGGAGGCATAGTTTCAAAAATCATTTCAATTTGTCCTCGTGAAAAATAATCGCACGTGTGAAGGAAATGGTGCAATTACTTGACTCGCACTTTCGAAAATTTAAAATATTTCCTCGAAATTTTAGGACCGCAATTAAAATTCGTCAAACCTTCCTATCCTCCCCTCTGTCTCGTTGAAAATTTCACTGCAAATTTTCACTTTGGCGAACATTCTCGATTCTGTTTCTGACAATGTGTTTCGAATATTTTATCGCGATATCACCGGATCGACCGGTCAAATTCTCGCTTTGCCATTTCTCGAAAAAGGAATTATTCGGCGATGCTTTTTAATCGATAGGATTATTCGTTTTTTTTCATTAACTTGGACACGCAGTCGAGGTCAAAACGCGTGGAACAACGGTGTAAACATGTAAACGATGCCTCTTTCCGCGCAATGAAGTTATGGATATTCATCCGAGTATTTTTTTTTTTTTTTTTTTTATACGACCAACTCGCGTTTCGATGTAATATTTTTGTTTTCTGAGTATTTTTTTCCCTTTTATTGAGATTTTTCGCGAAATTCGTTAAAATAGTCGAGAAGTGTGACGATATTTATCGAAAACGATCGAAATGTATCTACAATATACAAATAAGATATTGTTTAAAAAAATACTCCGTCGATATCACCCACAAATTATTGTATAAAATTCGATTTCAATTTGTCTCTCATAACCGCGTTTAATTTAAAAAAAAAAAAACTTCCACACTCGTCACATTTCCTCCATTTCAATCCCTTTTACCAAAAACTTCTTCTCTCCAAACAGACGAGCAAAGAACGTATTCTCCGTTACAAATTGCATGGGGGAAATGGAAATGGAAAGTCGCAAGGTTAATTAATGGAAAAGCCTGGATGTATTTATGGAGGAGGGTGGTTCGACAGGGTAGAAAATCGCACGAGGGGGACGCGAGCGTGAAATTTGGACGAATGGCGACGTAGGCGTGGAACGATCGGAAGCGATTCGAATGCGATTTGAATTTTGAGTACACTCGCGAATCTGCATATGTAAACACCGCTGCATACCTCGGCAGCGATACGATCTGCGCGTACGTGCAATCATCCTGCCTATACAACCTGTGTCTCGTTTATTCGACGAGACGATTTCACCGGAATCTTCATTATTAAACAGAGAAAAAAAAAAAAAGAAAAAAAAAAGACAAAAAAGAACCGATTCCCCCCGTTGTCACGCGCTTCTCTCATACAAAACGTGTAATGGTCGATTTCTGATTTCGCGCACAACCAGCCTTTTCAATCCCCACTCTTTTGTTGCCACAACGAATTTTCCAAGGGTTTTATTATTGCGCGAAAAGTGGACGATGACGAATAAATACCATTCTTTATTATTCCAAAAGCAAGCAAAACGCAGGTCCCAACGCAGCCCAAACTATTTTATCCGTCATGAACCGATAACAAATAATAATTACGAAAGCTTGTTTCATTTCAAATTACAATATCTATTAGAATCGGGGAATGAGAAATGAATTTGGACGAGAAAAGGAATTGAGAAAAATAAAGAAGAGAAAGAGGAATTAATAAAAATAAGGAGGAGAAGGAATTGATAAAAATAAGGAGGAGGAGGAATTGATAAATTTGGGTGGGAGGAGGAATTGATAAATTTGAGTGGGAAGAGGAATTGATAAAAATAAGGAGGAAGAGGAATTGATAAATTTGAGTGGGAAGAGGAATTGATAAAAATAAGGAGGAAGAGGAATTGATAAATTTGGGTGAGAGGAGGAATTGATAAAAATAAGGAGGAGGAGGAATTGATAAAAATAAGGAAGAGGAGGAATTGATAAATTTGGGTGGGAGGAGGAATTGATAAATTTGAGTGGGAGGAGGAATTGATAAATTTGGGTGGGAGGAGGAATTGATAAATTTGTGTGGGAGGAGGAGAATTAATAAAGAAGAAGAAAAAGAGGATGAAAAACGAGAATAAGAATGATGAGGAAAATGAGAAGAAGATAACTTAATAATGAGGGAAAGTGAAAAAAATGTCACAATAGAAATGAGAAGAATGCTTTTTTCTTAATATAAAGAAGATGAAAAGAAGATTGCTGGACGAAAGGGAAGAAATGGAAAATGGCGAAAGAAAGTGGAGGATGACGAATAGACGCCATTCTTTTATTATTCCAAAAACAAACAAAATGCAATTTCCAACGCAGTCCAAATCATTTCATCCATCATGAACTAATAACAAATAATAATTACGAAAGCTTGTTTCATTCCTAATTACAATATCTATTGGAATCGGGGAGTGAGGAATGAATTTGGACAAGAAAAAGAATTGAGACAAATAAGGAAGAGGAAGAGGAATTAATAAAAATAAAGAAGAGGAGGAATTGATAAAAATAAGGAGGAGGAGGAATTGATAAATTTGGGTGGGAGGAGGAATTGATAAATTTGAGTGGGAAGAGGAATTGATAAAAATAAGGAGGAAGAGGAATTGATAAATTTGAGTGGGAAGAGGAATTGATAAAAATAAGGAGGAAGAGGAATTGATAAATTTGGGTGAGAGGAGGAATTGATAAAAATAAGGAGGAGGAGGAATTGATAAAAATAAGGAAGAGGAGGAATTGATAAATTTGGGTGGGAGGAGGAATTGATAAATTTGAGTGGGAGGAGGAATTGATAAATTTGGGTGGGAGGAGGAATTGATAAATTTGTGTGGGAGGAGGAGAATTAATAAAGAAGAAGAAAAAGAGGATGAAAAACGAGAATAAGAATGATGAGGAAAATGAGAAGAAGATAACTTAATAATGAGGGAAAGTGAAAAAAATGTCACAATAGAAATGAGAAGAATGCTTTTTTCTTAATATAAAGAAGATGAAAAGAAGATTGCTGGACGAAAGGGAAGAAATGGAAAATGGCGAAAGAAAGTGGAGGATGACGAATAGACGCCATTCTTTTATTATTCCAAAAACAAACAAAATGCAATTTCCAACGCAGTCCAAATCATTTCATCCATCATGAACTAATAACAAATAATAATTACGAAAGCTTGTTTCATTCCTAATTACAATATCTATTGGAATCGGGGAGTGAGGAATGAATTTGGACAAGAAAAAGAATTGAGACAAATAAGGAAGAGGAAGAGGAATTAATAAAAATAAAGAAGAGGAGGAATTGATAAATTTGGGTGGGAGGAGGAATTGATAAATTTGAGTGGGAGGAGGAATTGATAAAAATAAGGAAGAGGAAGAATTGATAAATTTGAGTGGGAGGAGGAATTGATAAATTTAGGTGGGAGGTGACATTTTTTTCACTTTCCCTCATTATTAAGTTATCTTCTTCTCATTTTCCTCATATTCTCATTTTTCATCTTCTTTTTCTTCTTCTTTATTAATTCCTCCTCCCACCCAAATTTATCAATTCCTCCTCTTCCTTATTTTTATCAATTCCTCCTCCCACCCAAATTTATCAATTCCTCCTCCTTATTTTTATCAATTCCTCCTCCTCCTTATTTTTATCAATTCCTCCTCCTCCTTGTTTTTATCAATTCCTCCTCCTCCTTATTTTTATCAATTCCTCCTCCTCCTTATTTTTATCAATTCCTCCTCCCATCCAAATTTATCAATTCCTCTGAATGAATGCACGTAGATGTCCGATCCTTTCCTCTAGATAAACGTATACATTTCTCCTTTAATCTCTCTCTTTGAAGTTGCGGGATTGATGGGGCGCAAACACTATGCGAATTCGGGTTGTGGAGCAACCGTGGTACAAGTTTCGTGGACAATTCGTTCGTTCGATACGGTGTAATTGCGACTCGTATTGCGGAAGCATCGATCGATGGAAGGAGGCTATATTCGAGAGAGAGAGAGAGTTTAGAGCCTCTGTGAAATTTATTCTTCATTCATTCGTACTTTATGCTAGCGCGATTCTATTTATTATGCGTTTTATTTCGATTGCACGTAATTTCGTTCGCGACAATGTAACGATGTAATAGAAATTATTCCTTTAATTATTAACATAGAAATATTTTAACTGTTTTCTATTATCCTATGCATCTATCACTCGTTCAAAATCGTTCAAAATTTATTCACAAAAATTAGATTATTATTATCTTTGCGATCGTCGAAAATTTCTCCTTATTTCCCCTTATTTTGTTTCTGGAAGAATTCCAGTTCACTCGTTCCACATCTTTTGGAATATCACATTTTCCCCATTTCAACGCAATCGTCAATGATTTTTCAGATGCTTCACGGGACGTGGTTGCAGTGGTCGACGCTGCTTTTGTTGTTGCTGGGTACGCGGCTACTCTTGGTGGTCGCTCAATGTGGATCGTTCACTCAGGATAGACAGGAGAAAGAGGACAAACAGGATAAGCTGGCGCTATACAAAGTCACTTTAAGGACTTACTGGTCGAGGGCGCGATTTCCACGACATTATCCGGAATGGAAACCACCGGCCCAGTTCGGCAAGCTGATCGGTAAGTCTTTAAACGATATATCCCACGTATGCGCGATTTCAACGATTGGCGATGCGATTTATTAGCTTCACGAATATTCGATGATCCTCTTCCGGAATTACTGTTCTTTCATACTTCGGCTATTCTTAACGAAACTCGGATATCTTCGAAAGTTTCGTACGTTCTGTAAAGACGATGAAATGAGATAAACGGTGTAATCGAAAGAGAGGATATAATTACGATGAAATCGTAATCGAAAAGGTATATAGAGTAGATAGTAGAGGAAGGGTGTAATTGAAGAGAGATGGAATTGATATAGTGCAGAATGGAAGGATAAAAAGAGAAGAATCAAGAGAAATAAAATTGAAGGGAGTTAGAGAAAGGATATGTAATGTAGGAAGGGTGTAATTGAAGAGAGATGGAATTGATAGAGTGCAGGAATCGAGGGAAGTGTAATCGAGATCGATATAATGAATGAGATCGAGAGGAATTGAAGGGGATTAGAATTGAGATGAGTAGAATTGGTGTAATTGAAAAGAGACGGTAATCGAGGGATAAAAAAAAGGAATATAAATCTCGAAGTCTATCTTAACGAATATTATTAGACTTTAGACTCAATTAACGAATCAAGATACAAGGAATGTGAAAGTTTCTCGTATCGTTCGAGGGGGGAAATTTCGAATCGTTTCGTCAGTTGGGATCTCGACGCGGAAATTCGCCCGATTTCGATGATCGGCCAGCACTTATTTCCGAGGCTCGGCGCATTTCGAGCAACGTCAGCCAACGGAACACGCCATTTCCTAGGTTTATTCTCTTCGACCTCCTTTCCCCAGCCGGCGTGAGAAACGATAATTGGAGAAGTTGGAAATTATCGGACGTCGTCGACGCGTACGTCGTCGTTTCCGGTCTCTGCCGTTTCCAACGGAGTTTTCCTTCTTCCCTTCCCAATGATATACCGAATCACCCGTGACAATATCACGCGATGTACGACATTTATTTTATTATCTTGTACGGAAACATTATTTTTCCTTTTTTTTTCATTAACAATTACCTCCATATTCTGTTCGCGTTCGTTCCTTTCGACTCGATAAATCTTTCCGGCTGAGCGATAACTTTTAACAAATTTTACGAATTTTTAAAACGAAGGTGTAGCTGGCTGCATTACAAAATTCAACGAGATTGTTTCAATCGCGACGCCCGTCGAAAAAAATAAATTTCGCGAGTCTCCATAAACAAGAGAAATATTTCAGATGTTAATGCGAGGATGGGAACAGGTGTCGCGGATCCCCGGCGGTCCATAAATTCTCCCCCTTCTTCTCGTAACTCCGCGCTATTTTGCACTTTCGATTCGTGACCGTGGCCATACGGCAACCATCGCGATCGAAGCTATGGATCGAGTGAGAGAGAGAGAGAAAGAGGGTGTAATCGGAGGGAGTGTAATCGAGGAGGGTTGTAATCGAAGGGAGAGGAAGGTAATCGCAGGGAGTGTAATCGAAGAGAGATTGGAATCGAGGCAAGTGTAATCGAGGAAGGGAAGGGAAATGGAATTGAAAGGGGTCGAAGAATGGGAATCGAAGGGATTGGAGTTGAGAAGAATTGAAGGGTGTAATCGGGGGAGAAGGAAGTGCGATCGGAATGATCGAGGAAGGAATCGAAAGGGGAGTGTAATCGAAGAACCGAAAACCAAAAGAAACGGACCACTCGACGGATCCGGGGATAAATCCCCTCCCCCCGAAGGAACGTCAAACTCGAATTAGAAAGCGTGCACGCGTCCAAAATCCAATTTCGCTTTAAAGACCGGTGTTCACTCCTCGCATTCTCGTCGAGTGAACATCTACTCCGGGGGCGGAACTCCGGGGGAAGAGTTACGAGAGGGAGGAGGGGGAGAGGGAAGAAAAGAGAGGAAAAGGTGGATATGCGGGGAATGCGAATGCGCGGCATTTCCACCCGGTTGACGGCCGTTTTGTTTTACGCTCCGCGAAAGAATTCGTGAAATCGTTAGAGCGACTCGACTCTGTGCCCGACACTCGACTCGCTCGGTCTCGCGCTACGCCTCGTGGAAAAGCTGCCGTGTCATCCGTCGAATTTTCCAAACCCGGTGTTCGTTAAGCCGGCTTTCCCCCTTCATTTTTCCATCCCTCGAAAAACCTCGACCGGCCACGCGACCCTATCCTTTTTTTTTTTTTTACACGGTTGACCACACCGTGTAACGTGGTTAAGAACCACGTATTCCGTCTCTTCGCGTGTAACTGGGTGCAAAAATCTGCCAGCCATATTTCCCGTATTTTTTTTTTCGTCTATACCTCGCTCCCTGTATTGTATCCTCTTTCGCTGTAATCCAATAGAAACTGTTCGTACGTAATCATGCGAATATACAAGGATAGCTTTTCCAATGTTTCTTCGTTAATTTATACAACATACATTTTGTTATATTCTTCTGTACTACGGTTCTTGTTTTCTATTTTCTTTTTTTTATTTTTTTTTCTATCGAGCACAACGCAACGAGAGGAATAACGTATTCGAAAGATCACTCGCTCGAAATAAGAATTTTTCCCTGTTACGTACGAATATTCGCGTTGTTAAGCGTACGTGTTCAAGCTGGCAACTAAGATGACGTATTTCCCGTGATACACGTAGACACGTGGCGCATTGTCTTGACAAGGATGCGGTCTAACCGCGAACATCGGTGACTACTGCCTCCCTACCACGCTCACCTAACCCAACACCAACCTAACTCGGTAACGATCCAAAATTTCCCTATATTCCCTGTACACCCATTTTCTCGAATTACCCAATTAAAATAAATCATTTGTACGTTTGGAGAGAAGTGGGTCGCGTTCCCTGGAAAAGGAAACGTAAAACGGAGAGTGCGAAATACACGGTCGCCGATAAACATTAAACGTCTCGAGAAAAAAAAAAAGAATAAGGAGAGAGGGGAATGGAACACGGCTACAAAACGTAATCGAAAATCCTTTACGACGATTCGTCGTGCTATCAGACCAGATCCAGATATCGAAAGAGAAGGAAAGGGCACGGAGGATTTTCTCTTTCTCTCTCTCTCTCTCTCCCTTTCTTTTTCTCTTTCGTTCTCTCTCGCTCGCTCCGCTATTCCGCAGGACCTCGTCGAGAAAACGTTTCCAGGATATAACCTGCGTATATACAGAGACGAACGGGCACGTTCGATCGTTAACAGCCGACTAATGGAATGGAATTCGCATCGAGATCGTCGCTTCCATCTCTGGATCTTCTTCTCCTTCTTCTTCTTCTCTACCCTCGCAATGAGGTAAAGCGAGGGTTGCTCTTTTCTTTCTTTCTCTTTCTCCCTCTTTTTCTCTTTTCGCCAGCCGAGAAATCGTAAAATCGGCACCAACGGCTCGCCTTGTTTTCCTCCTGCAATCTCTGGTCCGCTAGACTTAATTCGACTTCTCCCCTTTTTTTCTCTCTCGGTCTTTTTCTCGTTCCATCGGTTTTTATCCCCCCTTCACGGTTTTCATCCCTCGTTCGCTAGGTATTTTTCTCCTGCAATTTTATCCTTCCTTTTTCCACACGTTGGTGGAAAAGGTCCCTCGTACGACAGTGTTTTCACGTTTCGCGATAAGAAGAGCGTTAGAGCGCGTGGGCTCTAATAATACCGTTTTGGGATCGAGATATCGACGGTCACGTAGATCGTCCCCGTATCTTTCTCGGCGTTTCGGGCTTTCAGGTTTTAGCATTAAACCAGTGATTTCGTTCACGCGAATTCTCGAAGAGGGGAGAACTGGTGGTCAAGGGGAATTAACAATAAAACCATTCTTTGGATTCGTGCGTTTAGCGTTTATTTAATCCAAATGGATAATCAGTAGTTTCGAAAATAATCTCATATATTGTCGATATCGATATAGAAAATTCTTGCTAATAATCGATAGCATTTATAGATCAAAGGAATTCTTGTATTCCTTCCCTTGCACGGATGTGAAAAGATGGATCGGATGTTCAACATGGATCGGATTTAGAAATGTATTCACGCTTTAAATTTATAATTTGCAAAATTTCTCGCTCGTATATATATATATATATATGTAAATTGATAGATACTTTCAACAACTTTTTCCTTCAAAATTCTAATATTCAGAAACGGCAATTACTTTCCGACAATTTTCAAGAGTTCCGATATTACTTGAATATTATTCGAAAATCAAACTTGTCGCATCTTCCCTTTCTCCTCGAATTTCGGTGTCGCTGATCGGATATTTTCCTTCGAACCTGTGCTCGCTTAGACGAAAGACAAAGAGGGAGGCAGAGAGGGTATACAGGGAACGTTTTAGAGTACTGCCAAAGAGTTTTCTCTTCTGCGGACGTTCCAAGAGCCGCTTCTAATTATTCTTCTCTCGAGACACCCGCAGCGCGCGCGGTGTGTTCTCGTTATTTTTTCTTCTTCTTTTTTTTTTTTTTTTTTTTTTTATTTATAGCCGGCGAGCGACGGTTTGGAGGTAACGCGAAGCGGAAGGACAGAGAGGTGGAGTCGAGTAGGGATGGAGAGACGGAGAGGAGAATAGGAAAGGCAGAGAGCGAGCGAAGAAAGAGAGAGAGAGAGACTCGGGGGCGTGTGCCCGAGAGCGAAGGGGGCGTAGGTAAAGAGGAGAGGTATTTTTAGTCTGAACCGAGAGAGAGTCGAGGCTTCTCTCGTTTTGCTCCCGTTTCCTCCTCTCTCTCTCTCTCTCTCTCTCTCTCTCTCTCTCTCCCTCTCTCTTTCTCCCTTTTCTCGTGTACACCAGCTGCGCTCGAATCGACAGTGAAAAGCAACAGAATCGGGAAAAAATGATGCACTTAGCGGCGCGTTTCGCGATGGTGATATATCCGTTTCATTGCTCGCTCGCTCGCTCGCTCTTCGTTTAATTTTCCCATCGCACGTGCCTGTAAAATATTTCGATCTAACGAACGCATCTGTTCTTCCTTTCCCCTTCCTTTCCTTTGTTTCCAATCCTCTTTTTTATCGTAGAAAATCGATCATGAATGATGTATACGCCCCGTGGCGAGCAAGGAATGCGAAATAGAAAAATTCTTCTCTTTGATTTAATTGATTCTCTATCTCTCTCATAATTATTAGAAATATTCTATGATAATGTTGGAGGATTTAAAATGCAGTACAGGAATTTAATCGAATGCAAAAAACACATCGTTTTTTAACAGGAGAGAGAGGGGGTGTAGATAATTAGCAAAAGATGAAAATCTATCTCTCTTTCTCTCTATATATATAGTATAATATAATTATTAGAAATATTCTGTGATGATGTTGGAGGATTTAAAATGCAGTACAGGAATTTAATCGAATGCAAAAAACACAATTTTTCAACAGAAGAGAAAGAAAAGGTGTGTAGATAATTAGCAAAAGATGAAAATCTATCTCTCTTTCTCTCTATATATATATAGTATAATATAATTATTAGAAATATTCTGTGATGATGTTGGAAGATTTAAAATGCGTATAAAAATTTAGTCGAATGCAAAAAACACATAATTTTTTAACAGGAGAGAAAGAAAAGGTGTGTAGATAATTAGCAAAAGATGAAAATCTATCTCTCTTTCTTTCTATATATATAGTATAATATAATTATTAGAAATATTCTATGATGATGTTGGAGGATTTAAAATGCGTGTAGAAATTTAATCGAATGCAAAAAACACATAATTTTTCAACAGGAAAGAGAAAGAGAGGGAGATAAATAATTAGCAAAAGATGAAAAGAAACGGAGGAATATATTGAAACTATTTCACGAGTTTCGTGAGAGCGGTCTGCCAAGGTACAGTCCGACTCTACTTACCGTGGCTAAGAGTTTCGTTGTAATAACATTGGTTGGTTTCGAATGCTCGAGCTCGAGAACCGGAAGCGTTGAAACGCGTGACGTCGTGGGTGGGAAAAACACGGGAGGGCAATTTTTAGTCTACGAAATTCCATGCCTCTCTTCCTGTTTACTCACAGATTATATATACACTTTCCTTCGCAGATATTTCGAAGACACAGTTTCGAAATAAACCTCGTATTTTTAATTAAGGGGTCGTAGAGAGAGAGATCCATTCACGAAACGCACAGCTTTTTCTTCCTTTCTTTCTCATCTTCTTTTTTTTCTTTCTTCGTTATAGTAAGATTTTACCATCCTGCAAAGTCACTTTTTCTTGTTCTTCTCCTCTTGTAAAATTATTAACCCGATATTAAGATCGAGTGATCGAGCGCAAAAGAGAATTTTTGGATCCATTCTACGCTCTCTTGGTCATTCCTTTTCGGTGCGTGCGTCGACTAGAAGGCAAAAAAAAAAGAAAAAAGAAAAAAGGGAGGAAAAAAGAAAAAAAAAAATTCTCGTCGGTTTTCCAACGCAACCGGCCGTGGACGCGTTTATTAGGCCTCGTGGTTAATTAAAGCGAGCCGCGGCAGGGTCCTTGGAATTGAAATTCCAGGTAGTATGAATAGGAACCGGGTACCTCTCGTCGTCGGCTCGTATCAAAGCGCCAACATCTTTCCGGGAGCACCTAGCCGTGTTTCGTAATTGCGCGCGGCTTGTCCACTTCTTCTTCACTCCACCTTCCCCTCCCTCCTCCCGCCCCCCTCTTCCACCTCTTCCCTTATTTCTGTTCCCAGGTTAACAAGCACCAGGCCGAGGTGATCCCCTCCTCCCCTCTCCATCCGAGCAATCATCCGCGTGTCGATGATTTCGCGTTCTCATTCGAGAACGTACAAGACGAATATACCTTTGGTATTTAATCGGTCGAATCTCTGTGGAATCGTTTAATGAAGCTATTTATCCACGTATCTCGAGAATTTGAACGTGATTTCAAATTTCCTTTGCGTTGCCGCGAGTCTCAACTTGCTCTCTATCCATCCATCTGTCCAGCGAACACTTAATTGTAGTTGTAATTAATACGTGTTGGAATACTTGTCACAAGTGGACATCGATTATCCAACTAAGTTGTCGAAAGAAGCGGTTGTTGAATTAATTTAAAACCTTGTTAAATTAATTTCTTTAAATATTCTTGGATCGTATATCGATCCTGGCATTATTTTCACATGTGACAATCTTTACCTTTACCATTCTTCGTGTTAATATGTAAATACGGATTATATAGATTGAAAGGGTTGAAACGATCGCGACGCCAAGTTGAAGCGCGATCCAATCGCACGCGGAAGTCGTCGCAATATTTTTAGCCGATAATAAGGATCCCATCTGGCTCTCGTTCCCATCCGTTTTAACGAGTCTCCGCAGCAGTAAACGTCGGGCGCATTAAACCCCGCTCTTCTTGCCCGGATCGGCTCGCTTTGCCGCCGATTCATCTTTTTAGAGCATCTCGATCCGCGTCGTTTACGACGTGTCCGTTTTCCCACTCGCCACGCCTCGTTTACTCGCCTAGAAAATTAACAAGCCATTGCTTCGTTCTTCCATCGAAAGAAATCGCTTTCAGGCGATTCTATCGAACATCTCGTAATTTCTTCTGGTAAATCGTGTAAACATCCAGATTTTTAATTCATCGATTTCCAACTCTTGTGTCCAGAAAAGAATCGTCGCTATAGCGAATTTTGGGGAAGAGAAGTGGAAAAATATATGCGAGTATTCAAAGTTTTTTTCCTTTTTCAAGGAATTTGAAAAAAGAGTTTTCCTTTTTTTTCTTCGATACAAAGTGCCATGCTTGATATACTGTTTTTTTATTTCGTTATTTGCCTTCCTCCTCGATTTTTTGGCGCCGCGATGAAAAATATTGAAAAATCGTCGGGGGATCGTGTCGTGGTCATTGGCCGAGCACACTTCCTCGAAGAACGAGGGACCGAAATTGAAATTTGTTTACGCGTCCGATTCGGCTGCATCGATTCGCTTTGATTGCGCGGCGTAAACACATTCGTCCTGCCGCGGCGAGATCCATCGATGGTGCCGCGAATAATTTGCGGCTGCGGTCGTGCGCTCGGTAAAGCGCTCGTTATTTTTCTAATCACCCCGTCAACCATGTGTTCCACGCGCGCTATGCGATCCGTGGAATTCCATGGAAGCTCGCCGAGAGCCGCGAGAGAGAGAGAGAGGGAAAATTGCTGTATTATTTGATCCGTAGATTTTTTGATTAATCAAAAAATTGCGTTGAAGTAACAATTAACAAAATCGTTCCGTCCCCTTTTCCAAAGGAACAATCCAATTTTAATGTTATACCTCTCTATAATCTCTAACGTGACATTTTTCTATCGATATCGACACCAATAATATTCCACGCGAATATATATAAATCCGAACAATCGACGATTCTAATCCGTTCTCAGTTTCCAAACCGACAGAAGAATATACAATTTTAATATTATATTTTTCTATAATCTCTAACGTGACATTTTTGTATCGATATCAATACCAATAATATTCCACACGAATATATATAAATCGGAACAATCAACGATTCTAATCGAGGATCTGTTCTCAGTTTCCAAACCGACAGAAGAATATACAATTTTAATATTATATTTCTCTACGGATTTCTATAATCTCTAACGTGACATTTTTCTATCCATATCAACAGCAATAATTTCACGCGAATATATATAAATTGGAACAATCGATGATTGTAATCGAGGATCTGTTCTCAATTTCCAAACCGACAGAAGAATATACAATTTTAATATTATATCTCTCTATAATCTCTAACGTGACATTTTTCTATCGATATCAACACCAATAATATTCCACGCGAATATATATCGAAACAATCGACGATTCTAATCGAGGATCCGTTCTCAGTTTCCAAACCGACGGAAGAATATACAATTTTAGTACTATATTTCTCTATAATCTCTAATGTGACATTTTTCTATCGATATTAATCAACACCAATAATATTCCACGTGAATATATTATATATATCGGAACAATCGATGATTCTAATCGAGGATCCTAATATTATATCTCTCCACGAATCTCTATAATCTCTAACGTGACATTTTTCTATCGATATCAATCAACACTAATAATATTCCATGTGAATATATATCGGAACAATCGACGATTCTAATCGAGGATCTGTTCTCAGTTTCCATACCGATAGAAGAATATACAATTTTAATATTATATTTCTCTATAATCTCTAACGTGACATTTTTCTATCTATATCAACACCAATAATATTCCACGCGAATATATATAAATCGAAACAATCTATGATTCTAATCAATCCGTTCTCAGTTTCAAAAGAGGAGACAGAAGAAAAATTTAAGATCAACTAATCCAAATATCTGACAGAGATGGAATCTAACGAGGGGAGACGAGGAACGAAGAGACTCCTCGAAGACGATTACGTGCCGTCTAATTTCCAGTTTTGATCCGCGCACTGGAACGCGTTTGCTCTGAAATTAGCCGCGTTTTAGCTACGCGACACCCGCCAACCGGGAAACAAAACCAACCAACCTCCCCCTATACGCGTATATTCCCTTGAATATGGAGTTGCTCCGCTGTCATTATCGCGGACAAGCCGCAATAGAGTGGTGGTGTGCGAGGGTGGTGGGGAGGGATAGAGGCGGGTAAATAAATAGAGAGAAGAGTAGAGGATGAGGGAGAGCGAGAGAGAGAGGATTGGGGGGGGGCGTGAATAGGAAGGAAAGCTTTCTGTAGCAGATGTACTACTCGCGTCTGAAAACCATCCCCCATAGGGCTTTTGTTGATTTAATAAACGCGAGTCCTCGAGCGAGTCACTGCTTTGACTATGCATTGTCTATCCTCTCCTCTCTCTCTCTCTCTCTCCAGAACTTATTTATTCTTCTTTACGCACGCATCTCGCGTTCTTTCTTTAACTCGTTTAATCTTTCGCTCGACTCCTCTCAGTCGCGGTTGATTACACGCGAGATTTATTTCTTCTTAAGAACGAGAGAGTTGTGCGCGACGTTTTAATCGGCGAGAAAAGTGGAATAAGAAGAAGAAATGATCGTCGATGACGCTTAACAGAACGTAGTGGAGAATTTCCATCTTTACGGTGATTGATCTTCTTTCTTTCTTTTTTTGGAGGGGAGGAGATTCGATAATAAAAAGTATCATGGAGAGATCTGCTCGAGGGGATGGAACAACACGAAGGGGGATGGTGAACGGAAGGAATGAGAATGGCGACGGAAGGAATGGTGGTCGGCCACCAGTGGAAAGCCACCAACATTCCGTGGAATGTGTAATTTCGTAGATGTCCCGTGATTTTATAGAATTTGCCGCGCTTTACCCGCAAATCCGGATCCGTTTGTGAATTTCTGATACGAGCCGCGGGGTTCAAAGGTGAAAGAGCAACCGGTGTCAAACGCTAATTTCCTGTGAAATTATTCAAATACCTTTCTCCGTTCGACCATTCGTTGGCCCTACCGCTTTCATTCGTCGAGCTTCTCCATTCCCATTATAAGCTTTCGGTTAAAATGTCCTCCCCTTCTTGAACGTCCTCTTTGATCTATGCGGTATTTGGATCTAACGGGGACAAAAAATTTAAGAAAGATTCTAGAGGCGAAGGTTTGGTATGCTAATCTCTCTCTCTCTCTCTTTGGAATGTCAATATAACGATGTAATAGTTTGTAGTAATTAAAGAGTGAAACAGTTATATCACGGTATAAAAATACGGTAGAAACTTTTATATTTTTATTTTCGACGATAGAATCATGACGAGTTTTGGCGACGAAAATATTGAATTTTTAGACGAATATATTCCACTTTGTAATAATTAAAATAGTCGAGAGAGAGAGGGAAATGAAATTTTCTTCCTACTTGGTTCGAATAATTGCGTAGACTCGAGATCCCGTGATATATTCCCTCACGAAAATTTTACACGGTGACCGATACCCGTTCGCGGTGGCGCAAAAGCAGACTATCAGTGACGATTTAACGGGACACAGATAGAATTTCGCATCGACGATTAACCGGGTTATCTGTCCGGCCGCGTAGCTACCACCCGGCGATATCCCTCGATTCGTTGATATCGACAGGATGGACAGGATGGACAGCGTTAAAAATTTTCCCCTCTGTTTTCCCCGTACTACGCTACACCCGTACACGCTCGCGCTGGAAAAGTAATTTGCCGGAGAGAGAAATAAAAATTACGTTTCAATGTTCGCATGGCGCCGCCAATTATTGCAATTTGCCCTGGCAATCTCGGCAAATTGGAAAGCTAGTTGTCAGGCGAAAATGTATAGCGCGTACGTGTTACCGGGCAGTTGAATAAAATGGTACCGAACGTACCGATCGGTATTTCTAACGGTATAACTAACAACCGAGCGATAACAACGCGTGCAACGTCTGGTAGTTGGATGGGCAAAGAGTCCGACTTGTCACGCGGATGACCCGGGTTCGATTCTCGGTGTTGGAGAGAAAATTTATTATTGCGTTTTTTCGTCGATAGAAAAATTATAATGTTGATCGATAGTGTTTTTCTTATGGAATTTTTGAGAGTTTTTTAGAAAAAAATTTGAAATGTTTAATTCGGTGGAGGTTTTATATAGTATTCGTCGAGATGGAAATTCTTTCGTTGAACAATTGTATGTTCGTGAAAAGTATGCATTTATAGATGGAAACAAATTTGAAATCTTCAATATATAAAGAGAAGAAGAAAGGGGGCAAGGGTGTATTGTAATATCATTAATGAACTTGGACAAAATCAAAATGAGTTTTGTATCAGAAAATTTGCATTGTTAATGATAATGATTAAATGATTTCTCTTTGGGACTTTGAGATCAAACAAAGAAAGGAAGATTATTTACCGATAAATTTAAAAAAAGAAGTTAAAATTTCTCTCTTCTAGGATTGTGTAATCCCAAAAAAAAGAGGGTAAATAGAGGGTTCATTTTCTAAGGTTTACAAATTCTTAAAGTTTTGAAAAAGAGAAAAAATAAAAGCACAATACGAAAAAAATAACTTTCCAAAAGAAAAAGAAAAAGAAAAAAGTTTAACACGATTTTCCAACGGGTTAGAAAAGAGAAGGGTTTTACGTGTTCGATAATAAAAGTACGTTTCTCGAGTTATTCTAAAGATCCGTGGCAGTGTTGGGTCGCATAGGAACAAACGACCCAAAGTAACTTGCCTAACGGCAAAATAGTTCTTGGGGATCTTCAGTGTTACCGCTAACAAGGATAAAGCTCTGGACTCGTTCCATTTGCCGAAGCTGTTCTCGCGAGGCAAGGTGCGGCGAGCCAACGTTCACAACAACGCTACATTCGAGAATTTACTTTCCAAGTTAAATACCTAGACTTACGTGTAATCGATAGAGGCGTGTATATATATATACGGATGCAATTCCCTCCTCTCTCCCTTTAATGTCGATGCCACGTTGATCGTTTCTTTCAGCCGGTCAACCCGTAAACGAGTCGTAAAATTAAAGTGGCACGATCGTTCCTACTTCTCTCTCTCTCTTTCTCTGTACACCATTTCGTTATCGTTTTATTTACCACCCTTATCCTAACACGGCAAGATTTGGAGTAATAGAAAGTTCTCATTATCCGATATCCGTTCTTCTTCCTTTTACACTATCCAGTCATTCCGGAAGAGTATTATTCCGGAAGGATTCGATGATTTTAAGGTAACGAATCAAGTTTACTTTTAACAACCTCCGAGAGCGATCTTTTTCGAATCGTTTCCCCTGTTCCCTCTTGTAGACGGGAAATTCCAAGGGAAACTGGAGGAGGGGGAAAGAGTTTTAATTAGACCCTTCTGCTCTCCAGGGTGGTGGAGTACGTTGACCGTGTTCGGGGAAAATTCGCGATTAACATCTTCCCGTTGATCTTGAAAGGGACGGAGTTTCGACGACGAGGTCGTTACCATTTCGTCGCGAATCCCCTCCTGGGATCTCTGTTGGCGGAGAGAAATACCTCTGAATATATATTTCAACGTGTATCGTTTCCTCTCGCGATCAAAAGTTGTCTCTCTTTACCTTCGTGAGCCGTAAACGGGATGCGCGGATCCGCTCGTCCAGAAAAGTCGTCTCGAAAGCATCGAGTCTCGGGAGATACAAGGTTCGATTTGCTATTTTTTTTTTTCTTTTTCTTCTTCTCTTCGTAGATTCATCGATCGACATTCATCCTGCTTAATTGCAGAAAATTTTCTCGCAAACGCGCTTGTTAGACGGAGATTTCGATCTTTATTCCAAAAGACAGGAAGGAATAATCCTTCCCTTTCTCGAAAAAATAATCTTTCACGCTTGAAAAAAATTACACGAGATCTTCGAGATCAATCGTATTAATTTGTTACAATTTTTTTTTATTTAACATCATCGAGACAGTACAAACCGTTTAAGAGAAAAGAAAAATTTCCTCGACTATTATTTTCGTAGCTGATCTTTCCTGGTTGCATTTGTCCTCCCCCTTCTCTCCCTGTTTTTCATCGACAGAGAGACCTGGCCGCGATTTCATGAATAAATTGCCAGACACCGCTCGTCTAGAAGGTCAGGTGAGCCCTCGGTGAACATCAGAAAACAATCTTCGTTTCTTGTTAACCAATAAGCCGGAATCGGAAAGCTAGGAATACGGTGATAGGTAGGATAGGAAGAGAGGGGGTAAGTAGGGTTTGAATTATGCAAAGTGGCTCGATAACTCAACTTGCTTGGCTTCGAAGTCGTAGGGGAGCCAACTACCACCTCTTAATATTTCTTTTAGAACCGGCAAAGCCAAGTTTGTGTGCCCTCCTTCTCTCTTCCCTCCACTTTCACTTGGTAGCCTCAATGGCGGACTGCAAGGAGGGAGGGTTGCAGCAGCAGCTCGTTTGTTTCAAAAGTACGAGTACGACCGTCTCGAGACGGATTGCTCGGAGTAATAGGAAAGGTAGAAGGAAAATGACCGGGTTGTTTGGTGGTTCTTTCTTTCTTTCTTTCTTTCTTTGCCTCGTTTTTTGGAACGGATTTGAAAAGATTCCTTTCTCCGTGGTAACTGCATTTCAACTTGGACGCTTGTATTGTTCGTTAAATTTTATTGTTATAATAATTTAGAAATTGTTGGCCAACCTCGATATTTTTAGGCAGAAGCTTGTCTAGAATTCAGTTTATTGAAAAAAACAGATATATACTATGTTTTCGTTATTGAAAGAAAGATCTTTAAATATGCAGTAAAGAATTGCTACGAAACGATATATAGAAAAGAAAGAAAAAGAGAAAGAAAATCAAAATTTAATTTCACATTCAAGTATCGTATTTTACACTGGATCGTTAAAGTTTCAGAAATCTCTTTTCCGTTACCATAGTGTCTATATAACACTAATTAACATCGCTCGTACAAATTTACTCTCTGAAACACGAAAAAGAACATTTCGTTCTTCCATCGTTTCCCATAATGGCTCAACTCTTCATTAATCGGACTCATTTAAAAAGGAAGCGTCATCGTATCCTTTCGGCTCACGACTCTTTCGAACGAACATTCGATTAGGTAATAGCCCCCTTCCCTCTCTCTCTCTCTCTCTCTCTCTGTCTCTCTTTCCTCGTCGGCGACGCGAGAGCAATTAAAAGTTTTATCGACACGGTGCCGTCGTTGGACCTCGAGGTAAGGCAAGACGAATGCCATCCCCTTGGCGCACCAGCCGAGAAGATTGCCGGTTAATGTAGCGTTATAAAACGGCCCAGTTTTCGCAGCTAGTGCGAAAATTTCTCCTCTCAACCGTGCTTCGAATAGTCTGCTCGTCCGTTTTATTCGAATCTGGCTCGTGTTTTCGAACGTATTATTATTATTACACGTCGAGGAAGAATAAATTCTGCAAGAGATTTGTGTAAGATGAGCAAAGAAATTGACGGATAATTTGATAATAAAAATTAAATATAGCCTTCGAACGAGCGGATTTGGATTGTTTGATAATTTGTTGTTGTTTGTGTTGTTGTTTGACTCGTTTTACGAGAATCTTATTACGTTGATGCACGAAATGATTCATTCTATTCATCCGTGAAATTATATTCCTCGGAATTGACTCGGCTCGGCGGACTGTTAACCCAAATTCTAATTCGGTTTCTATAACGATTTTAACGTACGCGATTCGTAAATAGATAGGTCATGCTTGAAGAAACGAATCTGTTAAAAATATTAAATATTAAAAATCGTTCATTTTCTGGATATATACCTATTAAAGATTCTACGAGGAAGAGTCTCTTGATCGAATCATCAAAATCCCTCGCGAGAATGTAAGATAAACGAGGATCTCCAAAAATTCGTTCTTCGTTCAAATTGATCAATATTGAATTGACATTTTAAAAATAACACATCCCTTCGAGCAATCGAGCAATCTTGGAATTCGTATCTTTAAATTGTTCATTCGTGCTTCAATCATCTTTCGATTATTAATTATTTCAGAGATGGGATACGTTTCTCTTCATTCCTTTCGAATCGAACCATTTTTCAAATTCGTTTTCACTACGCTCGACCATCTTCAAATTATCACTACTAACGAATCTTCGAATCCATATTTCACGAGATTTTTTCTTTTTTTTTTTATTATACATTCGGTTTTTTATCCACACTGTGTGAGCTGGGGAAGCTCGATCGACGAAACATCGCGATAATGGTGGTCCGACGTTGGCTGAAAATGAATATCGATTCGAGGGAGAGTTTGTGAGGGGGTTCCGTGGTTCCGGGATCGAAGATTTAAAGAGGAAAGCCTCGAAGCGAGAAAAGTTTAATGCACGATTCCGCGCACGCTGAAATTCACGGCTCGAGACAAAGATTCCTCTCTCAGATGGGATCGTTCGGGACATTTGCATAAGAATTGGACACTGCGCGCGGCAAACATTTTTCCAGGACAAAGAGAGAGGGAGAGAGAGAGAGAAATTAAAGTCTAACAGACTCGCGATTTTATGAGAAATCTTCGTCTATTTCGGTTACTTGATAACCATGATCATGCAAATTAACTCGCGTCGCTATTATGTAATAAATTCTTGGTTTTAATTTCGTTGTTTGGATTATTGATTCCATTCCATAAAAAAAAAAAATTAGAATGGAATTTTTCTATTTTTCGGAAATCAAAGAATTTTTAGATAAATAAAATATTGTATAAAAATGTGTTATATACAAGAAAATGAAAAAAGTTTGACAGATTATATATTTTCTTATTTATTTGCAAAGAAACATAAGAATGTGAATGCACAATTTAAATACTGGTAACTGAGTTACAAAATAAAAAAAAGTTTTTAAATTTCCAATTTCCAAATCCAATAAATTGTATTTTGAATTCATTCGTTTATTATTACTCTTTAAAAATAAAAAAAAAAAAAATGGTTTCGATCTTGGAAGGAATTATATTTTTCTATAAAGAAAGTATCATAACATGATATTGGATAAAGAGTGAATTTGCATGAAAATATTATTGCGTGGGGGGAGGAGCGGCATAAATT
Source organism: Apis mellifera (assembly GCF_003254395.2). Lineage (NCBI taxonomy): Eukaryota > Metazoa > Arthropoda > Insecta > Hymenoptera > Apidae > Apis > Apis mellifera. Next base: position 6,045,774 of record NC_037652.1, read on the forward strand.
ATAGCGCATCTGTTCCTGGCGCGCCTCTGTCGGCTAAAGGGACATCCGCTAAAGTGTTTCGACCTAGGTCAGGTCAGCTGCTAGAAATTGTATCCGGAGCATGGCCCATTAGTCGAATTCGCTCGGTTGTCGCATTTCCCTTGAATAACTACGGCAATTTGAATGCGGAAAGAAAGAGCGGCCACTCCGATTTTCGCGTTAATTGTCGCCTCGATCCTCCTCCTCCTCCTCCCTCTTCTCCTTCCTCTTCTTCTTCTTCTTCTTCTTCCTCTTCTTTCGAGAGGAAATAACGTGCTTTGTTAATCCGCTCGTGGAATGGATCCTTTCTTTTAGCTAGTTAAGGAAATAAGACCAATATAAATTTGTCCATGCTTTCTGCAGAGGGTTTGGAATGGTAAATGATATTAAAATTGATATCGTAAAAGGTATATTCGAATTTTAAACGTTTGAAATTTGAACGAGAATTTTCGTTCGAAGATTAATATTTTTTTCGCGATAAAGAATCGAAGAAGAACAAATTTCTATTCTTGTCTTCAGAGAGAGAGAGAAGTTTGACGATTAATCGGGAGAAAGGAGAGGAAATAATCTAAATAACGTCTACTATGTCTACCTTGAACTGGAATTTAAAAAACGACTTGGCGCAAAAACTTTTTTCCCCCCCTCTCTCGCTCTAAATTTTAATCCTCATCCCAGATGCGATCGTGATTCATAGTGCGTTGGCGAGGAAACATTCTCTCGGAGAAAATCAAGAGATTTGGACAAAGTTTCGCAGGTGTTCGGGCCACGATAATTCGAGAACCTGTCGGGAGTTCCGGTTTAGTATGCGGGCCAAAAACCGGGCGATAAAATTCTCCCCTCTCCTCCCCCTCGAAAATTTATTCAGGAAACTGTCCCGCTGCTTCCGCTCTCGCCAGAATTATCGGAAGTTTCCAACTGCGAAAACGTTCGAACCTTTCTACATTTCGTTTTTTTTTTTCCCTGCCTCCCCGAACGGATGGATGATCGTCGAGATGGATTGGCGCGCGATTCTAATCGATTCGATTTCGAAAAATATACTCTCTCTATCTCTCTCTTTCCACGACGACACGAGAGAGAGAGAGAGAGTTGTTAAATAAATTAGAAGTTGAATCGGCGAGATCGATGAGCATTCGATGAGGGAATCGGTGTCTCTCGATATCGGATTTTTATTCACCTGCCGACTTATCGATGCGGTTCGAGGAGGTCATCGTTGGATGGGCGAGGGGAGGAGAAGAAAGGGGAGAGGGGAGGGAGATGTCGGTGGAAAATCGGTTGAATTTAACGTCGGCAGCGAAATGGAACAACGATGTTTAAGAGGCTTACGACGTTTGATGGCCGAATTGCTTCGCTTCGACCACTTGTACCTTGTTGCATCGATCTCGATCGAAAAGGAGGAACGAAAAGGAGGCTCGTTAATTATATCGGATTCGTCGTCGTCCTGTTCGAGTGTCATCCTGTTGGTTTACGGGAAATTTGAATTTATTTTTTCTCTCTCTCTCCTCTTTTTATACAATGTTCGCGATGGAATAATTTCGTTCGATGGAAATTTCTTTGAAATTTATTTATATCTATTCCCTCTTTTCAAAGTTTCAGCATTTTTTTCCATAAGCTTTGAAATATAATTTTATATACTAGAGAGAGAGAAAGAGAGAATAAATATTTGAATATTTATAAAATTTTGCCACTCTATGCGCATACTCGTGCACACCACTCGTAAAGTAATATTTTTCAAATATTTTTCCGAAAAAAAATTCTCTCTCTTTCTCCTTTCTTCCCAAAAAAAATTCCACGTACGATCTCGGTAATTGCAATAATTGCTTATTTCCCGAAATTTAAACTCGCCATCGGAATATTTTTACACCTCGAATACTAACTTATTCGTGAAGTTCGTTTCGTAGGAGGGGGAGGGAACGATTCGTTTGAATGTATCCCTATGATAGTGTTAATCTTGTTCCATCGGCGGGAGAGGGGGGGCGATACGCGATCGATGTAAATAATTAAACCGTGGAAATTTGCGGGTGGGGATGAGGCGATAAATTTTGGGGATAGGGAATGAAAGCGGGAACGTAAGTTGTATCGTTTCGCGGCTAACGTATTAATCGGCGACGCGTAAATTACCGTTTCAATTAAATTAAATTTGCGGCCGTGTAATTGCGCTCCGTTGAAAATAGCTCGCGCACATTCGGGAACAAACATTCGGGAACGCGAAATAACCCTCGGGAAAGAGGAGGGGGGGGGAGGGATTATCGTAAGAAGCATTGCGCATCCGATATTATCTGTTCCAATTTCGAGTGTTAATCCCCCGTATCTGTAACCCGAAGGATTTTCTTGTTAATTCGGTTGATTCGCGGATTATAACGGATATTAAAAAGTTGCGATATCCGATTGAATTAACGAATAATCGTCTCGCTTTGTCTCGTTTTTTTGTACAGAGGACAATTTTATTTTAGATGAAATGAATTTAAAGAATTCGCTATAATTACACTTACACTTCTCTCTCTTTCTTTTTTAACGAGAAAGAATTTTGGATTGAAATTCGAATCGTAACACATCGGAAAGAAGAATCAATACTTTTATTTGATTACTTGGAAAGCTTCTTTCACGGTTATCCAATATTCATCGCGCGTCCTCGAGATAGAATAAAAGATGCTCGGGAAATATATTCCATCCTCGCCAAGTTCAAAACTCGCGAAAGTACTGTTGGTGTTCCTCGCTCGGAGGGGTTTGCGCCCGAGCAGCCACCCCCTCGATATGAAAAGGGTGATGGCGGCACGTAAGTTGCACCCTCTCGGGCGTGCAAGCGCGTGCGCCATTGACTTGTTCGAATTCAAAGGGTTTCTGGATGAACTTGAAAAGGGTGGTTTTCGCTCCCCTCCCCTTCCATCCCCTCCTCCCCTCCATTCTGAAAAGGACGGGGCAGCACGGATTTCCATCCGCTACTTCTCTCGAAGTAAATAATGGAAGGGTCAAATGTAGCTTCATTCCCTTTTACCCATCTCTGTGAGGGTTCTGAAAGCGTGATTCGTTTCATAGCTACTTTCGAAAACTTGGTTGGAAACTTGGCGAGTAAACTATGTCATTAAAGATGTAGATTAGAGGCCTGTTACTCGTGGATCCTCATACACGTCGAGTGGATCTCTCCTCTGGAGGCAGCTGGTGACGTTCTCTCCTCTCTCTCTTTTTCTCTCTGTCTCTCTGTTTCTCTCTCTCTCTTTCTCCCAAGCGGGAGCAAGAGGAACTTTAGCAACGTTGCACCGAGTGTCGTTAGAGAAGCTGTAATAATAGCGATGAATTGTTGATAGGCATCTCGCTACTCTGTATTTATGTACAGAGGGCGTCCCTCGGGCCCCCATCCTGTGAATTCCTACCTCATCACGGTCACGTGGCTCGCTATCTATCCTCCCCTCCTGTGGGAGGATGCTCACGATGCTCTGCCAGCTGTGAAATATGCAAGGAGCGATGCCCTCGTTACGACGAATTCATCCTCGAAATTTGTATATCGACACCCGTGGCGCGCCGCGCGCGAAACGGTGTTCACCGCGCAAGGGTGAATTTTTGATGGGATTGCACGGACGTAAACTCGATTCAATTATACAGTGTAACCGTGGTTACGTGCTCGCTTTTATGATGTGACCGATGATGTGCCTCCATGGGTCGTCGACTTCCGGACTGTTGTTGAATTCGCCCGAGTTTATGCGAGGATAAAAGTAACGAGGACTTTCTCCTGAATAAGTAAGAGATATATATTCAAGAGAGATAAGATTATTTGTTCTGAAGTAATAACAATCTATTGCGCGTGTTTTTTATATCGCTAATATTTTCCACGTCGAGAGAGTCGAAAGAGTTGTTCGTTCGTTCTCTGTTCGACGATCGAGAGGATCTGATGCGCCTGAGATTTCTCTGATAATATTATCCAGTGGAAAGTCCATCCGACGAAAGCGGCGAAACGAACGAGAAGTTGGAATTTATAAGAAGCATCCGCGGTATCGCGGATATTAAATATGCGGCACATGTTTCGTATCAGAATTCCTAAGAGGATTCCGTTGTATGCGTGGTGAGTCGGCGGCAAGGCAAATAAAGCAGCACCGGCCGTGGACCAGAATTCCGATATCATAATCACAATAACAAATCCCACGGGATCCCCCTTTTCTTCTACTCTCTCATTGAACCGTGTCGTCTCGCGATTCGCCTCTTTGCAAATCGTGTCGAATGTCAAAGTCGAGTTTAACCAGCGATGGAGGGAGGAGGATTTTCTTTCATCGAATTTTCGACGATACCATCTAAGTAGCTCGAATCGTCGAATGCTTTTCAATCGGTTTCCAGTTGTTGCTCTCGCTCTCTCTCTCTCTCTCTCTCTCTTTCTCTCTTTCTGTCTGTCTATCTCTCTCTCTTTCTCTCTCTACGTGGAATGCGATAATTGGTAGCGATATCGACGGAGACATCGTGCATGTGCGCCAATTCCACCTGCGTCTATGCGTGTACGAGGTGGATTCGTGATTTATAGTGGAAATGAGGTCGTACATCTGGCTTATTTCCAATTGGAGGTGAATATGGGATGATGAGAGGAGTTCAATGCGAAAATAATTCAAAAAAAAAATGTAGATGGATTTTTTATTTCAACCCTTGCAAAGCTCTTCCATGTAGAAAATAAATGCGAAGAAAGTAAACGTGCGAACATTTTTATATCTATATTTCCATGTGCTAAAAAATAAATAGAAGAAACGATGGATAAATGTATTGTTTTATACGAGTCCCTTTGAGAGAATCGAGCGTGGCTGACGAATCGTCGACTCGTTCTACTAGCGACGCGCGCCGACCAATCGTTGACCGATATTACTGGTAACACGCGCGTCTGATTAATCGTTGACTCGTAATGCACGTATCTGATTCATCGTCATCGACACGTTCTATACATGCGTATAGCGTACAGATTTCGTAGCCATGAATTATGGATCGTCTTGTACATGTACGCGGGGAACATTAACCGAGACGAGATTTCACCATTTCTGTTATTCCTAACGATACCGTCCCAGCCGAGATTACGCTCGACGTTGGAATTATAACGCGCGAGTTTGCGTTTCAACTTGTGGAAAATAAGAGAAGTTTGAAAGCTGGATTATAAACGCCAAGTTTTCGAGATGCGTGTTCACGGATAAAACCGAGTCATTATCGATAATGATTTTTTATTCCCTCCCTCCCTCCCTGGACCTGTTGCTTCCTTTCCAACTTTCATCCCCCGAGGATCAAGCGATATTTCGAAGCACCGTCATCGATTCGGCCTCTCGAAGCTCTTCTTTCGACTTTTCGACACGTCTCGCGGATGTTCCGCGTGCGAATTTCTTTCTTCTTTTTAATTTGTATCTGAAAAGTGAAATTCGCCTCGAAGAGAGAAGTCGAGATAAGATTATTTTTCACAAGAAATTTCAATTTTCGAATCGATCTTGATTCGATATCATACGTACTTTTCCTTCAACGTCCATTTTGCACGTCACGCTTCTACTACATTTCCTACATAAATGCATAAACATCATCCTGCCTGATCCACTTATAAACGCTTCATTCACCTTCAGCCTTCTAAAGGTTAACGAACAACGTATCGGGCAAAGTAATCCCATCAAAGTGAGATTTAACCGATCGAGGCGCGATAAATGGGGTGCATCGGCGAGATTTATGCTGAATATTCCAATACGCTTGGCCGAACTTGGCTGAAAGTCGTTCGGGGAAGGCGAGATTTTCATGCTAAAAAAAGAAAGAAAAAAGAGCGCGCCACGTTTTCGAATTTTAATCAGTTTAAATTAACTCCGTTCTCGCGAGAAATCCCCCTTTGTAATCCACGCCTCGGTTTATCCCTTCGCCCGTGCCGTGGAGAACCGTGTAACCGGTCCATCCACTTCCGGTTCCATCCGGTTAATCGAGGCAAAAAGTGGGACTTAAATCGAAAAACGGATTCTGAAACATTCCAGGTGCACGTTGTCCACGGATCGAAAAGCGGGACTCGACCGATCGTCTCTGATTTGCGCGAGTAAATCGGCTTAAATCTCGCTATCTTCTCTCTCTCTCTCTTCCTCTCCTCCTCCTCGTCTTTTTCGTTTCGATGGATAATGCGAACGGTACACAACGTCGCCGAGATGACGTTCCAAAGGCAGTTAATGCACCGGTAACCCTTTAAAGGCGCCCCTTTTCTCAGGTAGCTGTTTCTTGTGTATATCTTGGCTTCAAAAGCGTGCCTCGTGGAACGAGACGTTCGATGGAACTTCTTCCAATTATGGATATACGTATATATAGAGCAAGGATTCGTCTTTGAGAGGAGGACGGTCCCGCTCCAGTTTGCCAATTAAACGATGCATCAACGCTGATGCTCCCTTTTGATTATCTCTTTTCTCATTTTTAATGCAGGGAAACGATTTATGGTGATTGTACCTTGGCCATCTTTCCAACGATCTTTTAATTATATCGTCAAGTATGTAGGAATATTTTTTTTTTTTTACTTTGATCGATCAACATCGCCTTTTCGACTTTGCCATTGAAACGGATCAACAAGTGGAAAATGATGATGGTATTAATTTTAGAATAAAAAATGAAGAATAGAAAAATGAGATGGGTGAAAGAGACTCTTTTTTTCAATCTCTAAGGAAAATTTTCCACGAATATTTTAATACGAAAACGTGATTCATTTTTAAATATCTCGAGGACTAATTTAAAAAGTTTCAAGATCAGTCCATCAACGCTGTTTCACTTTTCAACCCCTTTCTCTTATTCTCCATCTTTTTGATACAAATTTTTCATAAATATCAAAAATTAAATCACTATCCCCTGAAAAATATCTGTCTCTTAATCACGATCTTTCCATCGAAATAAATTTTTAAATCGATCTCGAGGATTGGCAAGATTAATATTGGATTAATTTAAAGATGGAACGCTTGAAGATATCCGGTTTAAATGATTAATCGTTTCAACTCTTTCTCTTAATAAGAAGTTAACAGTGTCTCGATTTTTCAAGCCTTCCACCCTGCTTATATTACCTTAATTACCTTAATATAACTGCGATTGTTTCTCGATTGTCACGAATTCGTAAGATAAATCCTAGATCTTCCCCAGATCGAGGACCACCGCTCGACTCTCGACTCGAGGTATCTTCGATCTTCTTAGGAATATCTTAATCGACGAGTGCGGGATCTTACAACATTCCCACGGGTAGGCGTGCTCGGAATGCGAAACACCGAATGATCCTCTTTCTTCTCGAATCTTTTCCAAGAGCCAGTTGAAAATTTAACACCCGACTCCTTACACGGGAATTCAATTTCATTCGTGCTCGCCGTAATCCTTGGAAAGAAGTGAATATGAGCGTTAGGTTGAATTGAAAATTCCTTCTTTTTTCTTTTTTTTTTTCTTTCAATACAATAGATTCTTCTTCAATCTTTACGAATTCGAATTTTCCAGAATCGTGATCCAGATGTTTATCACCAGTGTATTTGGAATTTCCATTTCCATCCCCTAGATTAAAGTAATCTCTTAACGATTTTCTGTATGGAGAATCATACATTCAATAGAGGAATAATAATTTATATATTTCCAAGTCAATTTCTTAACTCACTTCATCTATTTTACTTTTACCTTTTTGCACAAATTACGCGATTCCAAACGATCCTCTCACTCTGGCAAAACTCCTCTATGAGATGATCTAATATCGAATTTTTTCCAAGAAATCAGCGTTTCACGTTTCATCGTGAGCGAACCTAATCTAACCTGACCTAATAATTCACAAGTGCTCGAGAGTAGAGGAAAGATTTTCGGTTGGAAGGAAAAAGGGAAGAAATTAGCCTTGATCTCCAACTCTGGTCGCTGTGGAGCACGTTGCAGCTATACTCTGGCCGAACTGCGAACGGCTATAAAATCATAATAAATATCCAACCGAAAACGAGCCGTGGTGGCCGTTTATAGGGGAACTTATCTAATAAAATCTGAAACGGCGAGGGGAGGAGGGGGTGGAAAACGCGTCATTGCCGAGGTAATTCGCTGGCAATTTCGGTCACGTTGCCGTACGGATAGTTGCGCGTGGAAATTTATTACGGCCTCCCCGCCCCTCCTCCATAATCATTCCATGGATACGCGCCGATCCGTTGATTGGCGAATTTATCGTTTATCGTTTTCGCCGATCGTTTATATCCGGTTTCGCGACGTTGGAATTCTCGAACGAGAAGGGATATTCGGTCGAGATAAGCGATTTTTGTGAGAGGATAGGAAGTTGAATTTGATCGACGGGATTTGAAACAATTTTATTCGCAAATATCGTTCGATTTTCCTAGGGAAATATATTTTTTGAGTTATATCTTTTTATATCTCGAGAGTAAGTTGCAATAATTTACGATACGGTCTCACTTATTAATTGATCCAAGAGAATCATTTCGATATTTTTATACAATTCGACGTATTATTTAAGATATAAATGATATCCTTTAATATTCATATCGAAGGAGACAAGTAGTGAAAATGGATGAAATGCGAGTTGAGAAGTGTTTCCAAAGATCATATTCAACCATACGATCATACGAAAAAAAGAAAGAAAGAAAGAGTAAATGAGATGCAGGCGGAATAAAACGAGGAGAAGATTCGAATAAAGAAGCGTGTAAAGTGTGGAGAGTGGGGACTACTCGTTATTTGAACAGGCGAAGCGGATAATCGGTCCCTGGAAGATCCCGCAGTAGATCTAGACGTCTAATCGGGGGCTAATTCAAAGTTATCTCGGCGACAGCCGTCTAGTTAGCATAGAGGGGCGACTGCTCGAGCTGCAGGGAGAGGAAGAGGCACGCGTGTGCTGAAGAGGAGGGCGCCACAGAGTCCCGTGGAGGGTTGTCGAGAAAGTCGTTAGACCGGTGTAGAGAGTAGAATGTGGAAAATTTAAATTCGGCTAGTTGGAACGAAAGAGGAATAGGAGAGAGAAGAAATATTAAATCGCGAGGATTTAGGGAACGGTTAAAGGGGAATGGAATATGCGTGGAATCGCACGTGTGAACTTTGCCTTCGGAGGAATTATAGGCGAATAGTTTCGACCATATTCTTATATACCGCCACATACCACAATTGATAACGTCCACAGATATATACATATATACAGCAACTCACCGTGTCCAGCAATTGTGGTTGCACCAATGACTTCGCGCGATTAAAACTAATCTCTAATTATCTCCAATTATCTCCACGGCAATTTTGAATTGCCGGTTTTTACTTGGGAAACGTTTCCAACGGCAAACAACAATTCGAAACTCGCGATTCAACTCGTCTCCGGCAATTGGAGGCAACCGGAACAATTAGTCGTGAGCAACAACTTCCCCCTTGAAAGGATCCACGAGACGGTAAGCCGCCGTTTCCAGCTACGGCGATAGATCAAGAGCAGACCTCGAGACTCGGAATCGGTGCAATTTCCACCGTAAGATAAGATCGAGAAGGTGGTGTTGGTCGCGGAAACTCGCAAGATAGCGTAAGTAGCGTGGTTGATGCAAAGTTAGGAGGAGGATAGTCGCGAGAGAAACACCGAGGCAGAATGTGCGGAGGCCGCACAGATGCGCCGGTCGGAATTAATACACACAGAGAGAGATCCGAGGGATGCGCGCATAGTTGGCTGCGTGCAGATATGGTTATGGCGCGTGCGGTTCGAAATTGGTTACATGCATCAGGGGATGCAACACCATTGCCGTCTTCCATTCTCCTCCCATCTCCGTCCGATCCTAGCTACCTCGCTCCTTTCCCTCTATCTATCGATTAAGCATTATCTCTTAACGTCCGTTGGAAACCCAACGTTTCTCGTTAGCCAGCGCGCCAGCCCGACCAACTCTCCTTTGCTCGGGAATCTAGACATCCCTTGAGAGACAGTCGGCCAGATTCCATTCCGAGATGTTGCCGCAGTTGGATCCACGGGCGGCTGCTTGTTATTGATAATCCCCTTGTATTTGCCCGTTCGTTCGTTTGATGCTGATCGGGGCGGAGATTATTTGCAACGGTCGAAAACGTTAATCTGCAATTGGAATTGGAAAGGTGAAAGTGAAAGTAAAGAGATTCCGCGAGATTGGGATCCGTCGACCTCGCGTTATTGTCTACTCGATATGAGGAGCTTTCTTATATACAATAGTTAATTATACGTTTCCAATTTACGTTCTTACGTACCTGGAGATTAAGATTCGAGGAATGTAATTAATTAACGTATAACGAATAAGTCTTGTTCGTAGACTTAGGGAATTTTTGATCTCCAAGAACGAGGGTGTTCTTGTTTCACGAACGTTTCACAAATATTCGCGAAAAAATGGGGAGCTTTTTTATATAGTTAATTATACGTTTCCAATTTACGTTCTTACGTACCTGGAGATTAGGATTCGAGGAATGTAATTAATTAACAATATAACGAATAAGTCTTATTCGTAGACTTAGGGAATTTTTGATCTCCAAGAAGGAAGGTGTTCTTGTTTCACGAACGTTTCATAAATATTCGCGAAAAAATGGGGAGCTTTTTTATATAGTTAATTATACGTTTCCAATTTACGTTCTTACGTACCTGGAGATTAGGATTCAAGGAATGTAATTAATTAACGTATAAGTCTTGTTCGTAGACTTAGGGAATTTTTGATCTCCAAGAACGAGGGTGTTCTTGTTTCACGAACGTTTCACAAATATTCGCGAAAAAATGGGGAACTTTCTTATATAGTTAATTATAGTTTCCAATTTACGTTCTTACGTACCTGGAGATTAGGATTCGAGGAACGTAATTAATTAACGTATAACGAATAAGTCTTGTTCGTAGATTTAGGGAATTTTTGATCTCCAAGAATGAGGATGTTCTTGTTTTACGAACGTTTCACAAATATTCGCGAAAGAAACGAGTAAGAAGTTTCTGGTCGACGAATTCGTACCGCGAAGGAAGAGGAGGAGGAGGAGGGTTAGCGAGCGCTCTCGAATTTTGTTTCCGTGCCGGCGAACAGTTTCGCCCGTGTAGAGATCCGTCCCCGTGGATCTTATCGTCTTCATCGTCGCCGTGCTCGTCATCGTCGTCGTTGTGCTCAGTGGGTCGAGTACACGGTTAAGAGGACCTCGTTTATGTATAATAAGCTCAGGTTAGGTATCTACGTCTCTTCTAGACTCCACTTAAGTGCGACTCCGTCCCTCCTCTGCTTCTTTACCGTCCCTCTTTCCGCCGTCCCTCTCTTCCTCGGTGGCGGCGGCGACGACGAAGACGCGAGGAGGAAGAGACGGAGGAGACGTCGAGAGATCTCGTTGAAGAGACCCTTTAACGAATAGACCATAAGCACGAGCACTCGGAAGGAATAATTTTAGCTTCGGGTGACGTCGATGCTCGGCCCACGTGCCGCTCCGATTCGTTAGCTAAATCCTCTTCCCGTTTTAAGGTGACTTCGTCCGATCTTCGCTCCATCTTTGCCAATCGCTCCGTCTTTAACGCGTTGGATCCCTTTTTTCAATTTAATCGTCTCTTTAAGAATCCAAGCTCAGTTTCCAAATCTTCGAAATTCAACGTAATATTCGAAATAATCATCTGTCGAACTTTAAAAGCGGCCCATACTCGGATATTCGAAATAATCGGATCGAATGTTTTCCAAATGTCCGAAAGTGGTGGACGATCGGTGTTCAAACTGGTGGCTCTCAAAATGGCGAGGTCTCATAATAGCGAAATAAAGTAAAAGTTCACCGATAATCTTGGTGATTGGCCAAAGATTTGAATTCCAGCGGATGGGATTATCGGCGGTGGCCGATGAGAAACGAACCATTGGTGGGATTAGAATCCCCGTTCGATGGGAAAACCCGCGTTTCATCTGGATTTGTATTCTGTGCTCGACTTCTACGGTCTACAGCGAAAAAATCGACTCGGCGGATTCATTCCTGTCACCTTCTCCTCGAAATTCCATCTCCGCGTTTTTCCAACGACGAATTTCTTCTTTTTTTTTTTCCTTTCCTTTTTTCTTTCTTTCTTTCTTTCTTTTTCTCTCCCTCTATCTCCTTTTTACCTTCGTGAATACCTCCCCCTCCTTCTCCAAGTTTCCACGGGACTCTGAATATTTTGTGGCAACGTCAGTAACAGGTTCATGGTGTTTTCATGCATCCTAAAAATTCACCAACTCTATTCCCTTCCTATCGGCACAATTCCCATCGTTTTTTCCCTCAGATTTCATAATTCAACGCGACGGCTGTGATCGAAGGTGCGAGCTCGTTTATTTTTTATCGCGTTCGATTACCTCTCCTCTTCCTTTTTTTTCTTCTCTCTCTCCTCATCATCATCGTTCCCCTTCCTCCACCTTTTGGTTCTCTCCTACGCGTCGAATTATTAATTCCACCTCGCAACAATGTCAAGATTACCACTCCTTCCACTCTTCCTTCCACTATTTTGATCATTTTCCGATTCGTACGAAATTGAATTAGCCTGGTTAGCAATTAATAAATATTTGCGACAATTTGGAAAGATTGTGGATACAGTAAATTGGATTCATTCTCGATTAATAAAGTCTACATCTTTCCAGGCAGTTAATTATTTTTCAAATTCACATCAACGATTTGTACCTACTTTTCAATTATATTTCGAAGAAGATTATATTTCGTGTGTCGTTCGCTGGTCGGGATTGCTGTTAATCTTTTCCAAAGACTCGGAAGCCTCGTTGACGAAACAGCTTCGTTTCCGGCCGATCGGAGGCTTCGTGACCGTGTCCCTTAAAGGCGGCAACGGCGAGGCGACACGAAAAGGGTTTCGTAAGGGGTTGCGCAAGTCGAGGTTTCCCCCTCCCCTGGACACGCTTTTCGAAGCTGGTAAATCAAAATATAAACGTGAGCGAGGAGATAGATTCTCCGGAAAGTGGTGGAGTAATCGATCTCGTGTTGCGTCAATAGACGTTGGAAAGCCTTGAAGGCCGTCCCTGCTGTCGATGACGTTCTCCAACAGGGTATATCGATCCCTTTGAGTGGATATTCTGATCCTGACACGATTGAAATTCATTATCGAAGAAGAGATCCTCTCCGTCTTCTGAATGAAACAATGAAACCGAGACTCGATGAAAAGCGATATTAATCCAATTTCGTTACTTTCGAAGGGAGAAGAGATCGTTCTTTAGATATCTAATTTTACAATTATATTCCTTTCGAGGAATAGGAAAGGAAATTCGTCATCAAAACGTTACAAATATTTTATTTAACAATTTTTTTCTCGCCTCGAAATCGATCATCCTAACTAAACTAATGTCCCCTTAAATTAGCTTGCGAGCTTTCACCCTCAAAGTAACGAAACACACGATCAACACAATTCTCGAAAATAACGAGCCCTCGAATTAATCAGCCGGCCAAAATAGTCAACAACCTCCCCCTCCCTCTCTCTCTCAACTTGTCAGCGTTGAGGATAATCAACGCTCGAAGTGGTCAGCGCCTAAAATACTCAGAGTTGAAACTGGTATACGAAAGTAACGAGCCGATCCCGAAAATAATTCATTCCAAATCCAACCGAACTTCCCATCGTTCTGCACGTTCATTTGAATCGTATTACGCAATTAATAATTATTCCGATTAAAATTAAAAAAAAAAAAAGAAACGAGCGCCTGGAAAGAAAAGGTGTGCGAAACGCGTTAAATACAAATGGTCACCGCTTGGATCCACCGAGAGGAAACATCTGTCGCGAGATCAGTCGTAAGACCGAGTATAATCCACTAATATCCCTCTCTCTTTCCTCCTCCGCCCGTTGGATATAATTCGTGGCCGAATGAAATGACGAATATACGCGCGGAGCGGGTCGTAATATCGCGGAGGGGAAGGAAAATAAAGCGGATCGAGGAGGAAATAAAGCGGCGGGGAGAGGGAAGGGGAGGAATGGAACGACCGATCGGCAGCAGCGGCCGAGCGGCGAAGGAGATATCGTACGGATCCGTTTGCTACGTTGGCGGCAAATACCGTTATGAATTTTATGCTTATCGATCCGTGGGATATTGGTAATAAAAGGTAGCGGCGTGTTACGCTCATTCCTGCTTTCCCATCCGGTTTCCGACTGTTGTTCGCACCCCGAGCCATCCATGCGTTTCCACGCCCCGCTCCGTTTCGTGCCTCCCCCTTTATATTTTGATCGATCTCTCTCGAACCGTGTCTCCGTGCTTATGTTTACGAATTATTTTTTTAACCTCTTGTTTCTTCAATCCATTGGAAATATGATTCTCACGATATTGGATAATAATAGGAATAATATTAGGAAAGAGAGAATTCTTCGGATCGATCTCGAAAATGCTTCCCTCCAATTTCAAATCCTGGTCGAATCTTTCACGTCTCGCGGATGGTCGCACAAATGTATGAGATTGTTGATTCCACCTCGTGCACACCAAACTTCTTCTTTCGAAACTAGCGTTTTCATCTTTGGGGAGGGATAGGAAAAGTACTATTCAGGTTCCGCCAGTGTGAACACAGGCGAAAGAGAATCGTGTCGCGTTGAATTAAGCCCGGGAACGGTGTTGCCCCCTCAAGAAACTCGCCGGCTCGAGATTCGTTTCTTAACTAAGTCAACAACACGGGGAATGGCACTCGAGGCAAGGAAACGGAACGGTTAGACAAGAACATCGACCGCGAACAGGCGCGAAGAGTGCTCGGTCCTCGAAGATGCTCTCTCGTTCGTGAGCACGAATATATATATATATACGTCCTGTTCCTAGTTTCTCTCTTTTTCTTTTCTCTCGCTTATTCCATCCGAGACATAATGGAAGTTCCAACTGGAACGACCGAGTTTAGACCTCTCTCTCGCCCGGGGAAAATGCGAGATTTCGTTTCCTCTCCTCCGAGAGAGAGAGAGAGAGGAAAAAAGAGGACAGGAATCTGGAAGAAGACAATAGCGCAAGCTCTCGAATAGTTAGGGAACAGTTTTTGCTCTTTTCTTCTTCTCTCTCGGTCACTGTTTCGGCTTATAATTTCACAGGCGAACGACGCTGTTCCCCGAGTGAAAGTGGATCGAAAGGGAAATTCGATCGAGTTGATTTCGTCTAGATAGATTTTTAATCGTCCCTTTGATCCCGATTAGGAAGTCGTTCTCCGATCCCCTTTAATATTCAAATTGGAAGCCAACCGTGCCATCGTTCGAAGAAAAAATTCACGTTTCTTTGTTCCAACAAACTCTCGAATCGCTTCGAAGTTAGTTAATTCGCCCTTTGAACGATCCCCAAAAAATCGCGACGAGAACACTCGACGAGGCTCGTTGCGATCTGCCTGTATCTTCTTCTTGTTTATTTTCGAATCCCCGCCAGAGATTCGCGTCCAAAAAATGCTCCATCTCGCTCCGATCTTCACCCTTTTTCTCTCGGTATCGGAGAGGAAAACACGTAGAAGGAAACAAAGGGCGACGAGGGCAAACATGAGGCGAAATGGGAGATCCCCTCGATCCCAAGGAGACGCAGCTTTTCTCTTCCGGCCAACGCGAGGGTGCGTTCTTTTCAATTTCATCCCCCTTCTCGCCTGCGTCATGCGCACCCTCCGCTCCTCGATACTTTCGGCTTAATCAAGCGTTAAGGCCGGTCCTCGGCTCCGAACTTGGCGTTTCTTTTTTGCTCTCCGCGCTCCTCTTTGTTTCCAATTCGACATCCCCTCTCTCGCTATCTTTTATTACTCGTGAATCGCAAGTAATCTTTCCCGTTCCTCGAAAAAGAGAAAATTTCGAGAACGATTCTTCGAGGTGTATCTACGTACAACGAAGGATAAAACGTATTAACTTTTGGATTAATTTCTATTTTCTCCTGATATCGAAGGAATTGAACAGGAAAATACTCCGAGGTGTATCTACGTATAAAAAGAAAACGTATTAACGTTGGATTAATTTCTATTCTCTCGTGATATCGAAGGAATTGAACAAGGAAAGATATTTTTTCGACGATGATTGGATGACACGTGTTCGAATTTTTGGATAAATACCCTGTTAAATAATAGAATTACGTATATCCGAAATATCGAACGAGCAAAGTCCAACGAAGGCGTCAACGGGGATTGGATTAGCGATTAAAATCGATGAAATTGCGCCCCGTCTCTCCGCGGCTAACAAGCGTTAGCTCGAACGAGAAAGAGAGAAAGAGAGAGAGAAAAAAGAAAATCAAATCGGTCTGTCCCGTTGTTCCAACCAGACAGGATAATTCCCGTTGAGATGCAAATGCGTTTTGAGTAATGCAATTCTCTCTCTGGTTACGTAAGAGGTGTCCCGCGCCTCGAGAATTTCCGCCTCGAAAATAATCCGAGGAACGTTGTATAAATACCGCCGCTCCGTAACGAAATTTTCAATTACGCGTATTTCCAGAACCTTGGCTTCCCGATCTCCCTCCGTTTCTCCTTCCTTCGACCAACCCTCCCCTCCCCAACTTTCGCAGTCGGCTCTGAATTTTTTTCTCTCCTTCACCCCTTTCTGCACGGACTGCATATAAAATATGCACACACACACACACACTCTTCAACGCGGGACTCGGCCGCCTCCTTCCTCTACGAAATTGGATTTCCCCAAAAAATGGCCACCGACCGTTTCCATTCCCTCTTCCTCCAGGTTCCGACGACCCTGGATTCCCTACTCCTGGCTGGCCACGATCTTGTTTCACGATGGGACGGTGCAAAGCTTTCCTCTTCTCCTTTTTTTCGCCTACCCCCCTTAGGAGCTTGTTAGACAAAACTGCGACGAAAGAATCGTCGTAAGCGCGGCTTTCCTTTCCCCCCTTTTTCTTCCTTCTCTCCTCGAACACCAGGAAGGGAGAAAATTGGACGCTTTTCGAATGCAAACTATTGGCTACTCCCTCGGGGATTTTTTTTTCCCTTTTTCTCCCCTCGCTTCGAATTCTCGAAATGTTCCTCCTTCTTCCTCTTTTTCCTTTGCAATTCTTCATTAGCGAAATTTTCTTCGCGATCGTTTTCAATTTTTTGTTTAATTTTCTGATAGAACGTTTCGAAACGTCGAGGATTTCTTTCGTTCTCCGACGAACGATGAATCGATTCGAATCTAATTCTCTGAATCGGATATTGTATTTTTTTTTAAATATAGAACGAATTCATTTTTTATCTTGCTTGTTTTAAGACGAACATAGGATAGGAATTCAAGTTTACATTGAGAAATAATTTATTCCAAGGCTACGAGATTAAACAACGAATAATCTTGTCAACATCTTTACATTACAATTCCTTTTTCGCTCGATCCTTGGCTCGCGGAAAGTCTGAATAGCGTGACGGATGAAATTCGCGAGGACGTTACACGCTCGTATCTGCATTTCAAATGGCGTCGAGAAAGATTTTTTTAACGAAATCAACGTTGATACAATGAAAGAATGAAAGAAAGAAAAAAAAAAGAAAAACAACAAAATCGAAGCGAAGGCATCCGCCTCTCGAAATGGATTGCCGGCAACCCGACCGAGGTGCCCGGTTTTTAATCCGTTTTTCTCGTAGAACGCGCCCCTGTTACCATACCATCGTTGAAACAAGTCAACACGATTCGTCCTCTTCTCCTCTCTTCCCTTCCTTTATATATATACATATATACATATATATATATTATTTTTTCGTTGGCGCGAACAACCGACTTACGTTACGTTCCCCGCGCTATAATATTTTTGCCGGTGATGCGGAATTTTTAAAAATAGCGAAACCGTGCCACTCGTTTACCGCTCGTTTGCCACGCCACGCGAATATATTACGACATCGTGTGGCGAAAAACAGCTGGCCCTTCTCTCGGTTCGCCCGTCGTCAAACGAAAAATCGGCCGAAATCGTCCTCCGCAATTTTTTTTTTTTTTGAATACGTATGCGTTCCACCACCACTCGTCTCGATGTGTTGCGACAAGTTGTTTGTCGGTCGTGGTGTTTTTTTTATTTCTCCCTTTTTCTCTTTGGGGCCCCGATATTATTCGGGGCTCGCGGCGTTCGAGCCGAGGCGTGTTAACGAAAAGTATGTTAAATGGATTTTTTCGTATTTTTTTTTCTCCTCTTTTTTCATTCGCAATAGAACGAAATATCACGGAGGGAGGGAAAGTTAAAGTCAAATGACATCTCTCTCTCTATTCTAAATAACATTTCTGGAATATCGAATGTTGGAAAAATTCTGAATACGTCTGAATATCCCGTAAGAGGAGAGTATTATGCAGTACGATGTATATGAAGAAACGTATTACGTGATAAATCTGTTTTTTCAATATTTCTCTGAAATATGAGAAAATCATTAAACGAAGTCAATTCGAATTGCTTGTAAGCGTTCATCTTTCAAAAGTGTCGATCAAAATCTTTAAACGCGCGAAGCCTTAATCTTTTCATCCATTTTTATTTTCTTTGATTCGTTGATCGTGCGTTCTTCATCTCGCGAAGAAACACTTTTATCGGGAGAACTATGAAAATTTAATAATCCGCCGATTGCGATCGAACGGAGCGCAATGTCGCCAAAGTTGAAGCAGTCCAACCGAGTTTCAGATTATCATTTGAGTTCGTTCGCAGCATCCCTTCCTCTCTGGAAACTTTCTCGTTAGCACGGGCGCGAAATTAAAAACGAAATCGACTCGGAGACTTTGGAGAATTAACGAAAACAAACCAACCTCGACTCTCCCCCCCCGTTTCCATCGAGTAATTCCTCAATGGAAATTCAAGAATTATGAATGAAGGCATTTTTGCTTTCGAAAGTTGAATCAAATATTACCCCCTCGTCTGTTTGCGAACAAATCGGAAGGAAAATACCAGGTCAAACTTGTTTTAAACCAAAGCTTCCTCCAAATTTGCCAACTATATTCCCAGAAAATCTCTTCTTTCTGGCGCAGGGAGAATTTTGGTAAAACCGATTTTTAACGATGATACTTTTCCTTTTTAATAAAAGACTCAAGACTTGTCTCATCTAGCATCTGAAAAAAAAATACTTGATTAAATTGTTTTTTATTATTCCTCGTATGAGAAATTACACAACATTCGATACTGTGTTCTTCTAATACAAGAAGAAAATCTTCTTTACACGTGTTTAATTCGCTTTAATCTCTTAAAATTGTATTTTCCAACAATCATCCTCCCTCCAACTGTCCAAATTATTTACAGAGTTAACGTTATACGTTGTACAAAGTCGATCTCTCCCCGGATCCGGTTCCATTTCACAAAGTGGTCCCGGTCGGGGAAGAAAAAATAAAGAAGGAGGAAGAGAGGGAAGGGAATAAATTTGAATGCGGTGTTACGCAGGGGCAGAAGCGAGGTGGCACCGTAATCGAATGATATTCAAATTTAAATGGCCAGCGCAATAAAGTGTTTAAGAATTTAAAACTTTATTTGACTTTCAAAGTGGCTTCGCCCGCCCTCCCTCCTTCCTTTTCCTCGACCTGGCCTCCTCCACTCACCAAGACCGACCAAGAGTTCCCAGTTAATTTCGCATTTCGTCGCTTTTACCAAGCTTCCTCCACTCCCTCTGCCTCTCCTCCTCCTCCTCCTCTTCTTCTTCTTGTTCCTCAACCAGACCTTGGAACGTTAATGGGTCCGCCGAGCGGAAATGGCGAGCTTGTTCTTGCGTTATTTCCTTACCTTGCTCCACGACTACCACCACTCTCTCACTCCTCCTTCTCCCGCGGATGCGTTGATGATTGTTGTATCGTTTGGAATTTAGTTGGAAACTTGTTAGACGAGTCGTTTACGGACCCCTCGGACCTCCTAACTCCCTAACTACGGAGTTATCTATAATCGCGAAGTTGGTGCACGCCACTCTGGTAACAAGTAGATAGCGTGGTATTTTCGAAATATCCAATCCCCTTCGAAATACAGAAGGAGATATCATTCTTTCCTCCTTCTCATCGTCGAATATCATCATCCTCATCGTCATTATCGAGCCACTTTCCAAGTTTCGCAGGAGTGATTCGATCGAAGATTTACTTTGCAAAAATTTGATTCAGAGGAAAGAGATCTTCGTGGCTCGATATTCAATAACAAAGGGAAATTCTCCAGCGACGGGTTCTGGCCAGAATATACTCCTATATCGTCCACCAATTTCCAAAGAATATATTCGAACACGAGGTGATCGTGAAACGAAGCAACGTAGCCATATTTCATTTATATGTATATATATCTTCTCGAGTTTTTTCGTCACGATAATTCCCAATAGCGGACCCTGCATTTCTACCTTCCTCCCCCTCCTCTTCCAATTTTCCCCAATTTTCGGCAAATTACTTTCTCCTGGCCGCGTGTCGGCGCAACAACGAAAATCCTGTTGCGCGAAAATAAAATTAGACAGGTGCGTGAATTCGGACGTGACGATATACATAGGGAGGAAATAAAATTATTCCTTATTACGTTTACTTCCACCGTGGTTCGTGTCCAGAGGGAGGGGGGACGTTGATTGGCCACGACTGCTGCACCTTTCTCCCTTTTACTTTTCGCACCCTTGCCACGAGGCCGACCTTCGACCGAGGATTCTTTTCGCGTGCGAGGGGAGGAATTTTTCCGAATTCTTTTGTTTCCTGTTCGATGCGAATGCTTGTTCGTTTCTCGCCTTCTCTTCTCTTTCGGTCGTTTGGTCGAAACTTGGGAAAAATCCGGCGGTAAAACCAGGAATTTAATCTTCCGTCCGAGGAGGATCATCCCCTTGGAAATTGTTTCTCCCGTTGGAAAGAATTTTTCCCTTCGTTTCTTTGTTTTCGAGCCTCGAAAATCTGTGTATCTCGAAAATTTTTTCTTTTCGTTTCGATTTTTAACGCGGTGAAAATTGATTGCTTTTTTTAAGGGAGATAGAGAGAGAGAGAATTTAGTATTTCGAGGCGGCCGCCGGGGAACGTTTAGCGAAGTTTCAGCTTG
The DNA here is from genome assembly GCF_003254395.2 of Apis mellifera. NCBI lineage: Eukaryota > Metazoa > Arthropoda > Insecta > Hymenoptera > Apidae > Apis > Apis mellifera. The sequence goes on from NC_037652.1 coordinate 6,066,575, forward strand.
TCTCAATTTGCATAGTACAAGATCTATGTCTCCTTTTCGGAGACGCAACTCGTTACCTGACCAAATTCGAACAGCAACTCTGGAAATACAAATATCAATTAAACGGAACATAACTTCGAAGGACTTAATAATCGATATTTAAAAAGAAGGAAAAGAAAAAACGTATAATAATTTACATTTCATTGAGGAATATAGCGCTTTACAGCGATAAAAACGAAAACATATTCATTTACAATTTTTTTTACGAAATATATAACTTAGTTAAAGAAACTTGTTTAAAAATAACAGGTGTAGGAGAGAAAAATCTCAAGATCGTGTGAACAAAATTTTGAAAATGATTCACAATATTACAATACCTTTATTACATATATTAATTGGTTACAAAAGCAATGGAACGCTGATACGTTGTTGATAGTTTTTACAATTTAGCCAGAAATACTGACGCAAACGCCGATGCGATAAACGAGAGCTTAGGTTCAGTCGACGTCGAGCTATCGTCCCATTAACAGCGATACAAAAGTGTGCGGTGTTCGATATTCAACGTGAAACGCAATAGCGCGAACGTGGGAAACTATCGGCTGCGCAACGATGTGAAATGGTGTAGCGAAAATTATGAACACAAGTGAATCCAAAGGAACAAAAATTGTGAATAAAGCTGAAAGTTTAAGAAAATAATAACCCATTTATGAACAAGAGGAAAGAAATTGAATCGCGTTACATTTTCCGAGGAGAAAGATATTCTATTAGTCGCGAGATAACGATCTCGAGGTTGAAATAAAGAAAAAAGTGGAATGGCGGCGGCTTATTACCAGTTGCAGCATCGAGCCGTGCACCTCGAAACGAGAGGAATCCCGCGGTGCATCTCGAGAGATCCCGCAGGATGGAGACATCGTGTCTGCCGTTTAATTTCGCTTCCTTATCTCGGACTCCTCCCTGCCCCCCCGTATAATCTGACGGGCGAGCGCAATTTTCCAAAGATCCTCGAGATTCCTCGCAGCTGCGTTTCGGAGGGGGGGGGGGATGGCCGAAGGACGGTGAAGACGTTTGCAGGAGCCCCGGCTAATGCCGGCGAAACGGTCCTCGACTCATGTTTATGTAAGACGCGTCTCTTATCCGAGCTTATGGAATATCGCGCCGTTTCTTGGAATCTGCCACGCTCGACGTATTAAAATTAGACGGTTCAAGGTTTAAGGTGATAGCGATGACGCATCGCGAGGATATATAGTTCCGTGTGGAGACCGAATTTCGTGGATAATTGTTTTGGTTTTTTCAAATTGTTTAGGTTTCACGATAATAGGTTGATAATAGAGAGAAGATTTTGTGGAATAATCGTTTGGAGGAAGAACGTTTAAATATTCTCTTGAAAGGAAGCAGACTTTGTGATGTAATAATGGATAGGAAAGCTTCAGAAACTAAGTTCCAAGCGTTGGAAGATCAATTTGAATTGATAAATTTTACGATATCGATCGAAAAATTTCTATAAATATGGGAAAGAAAAAATAAAGTTTTCTTTGAGGCAAACGATTTCACTTGGAGCTGCGGGATCGAGGCATCTCGTAATTGAAATTTCGAATCCACGAAAATGGCGAATATCTTTCTCGCTGGATATCGAGGCGTGACTTAAAAACCAAGAGATAAATTGAAATTCCCCGATGGAGGGGTGGGGTGGCGTTCCCGTTTGGTCTCGTAGGGTGCGTAGACCGCGAAAGAACAGCGGGGAGGGGGCGAGGAAAAGGGCGGAAGAAATGAAACGTGGTTGCCGCCTGGAAACGTTGGAAAAACGGCGGAGGAGAAGGCCTTTGGAGCCGAGTGGAGCACAAGAGATGCGGGGAGGAGGAAGAGGAGGAGGAAGAGCGAGATCTGAAAGCGAGTTTCGGGTCGAAATCGAACGGCATAATAATGGGGGAAGCCCCACGAATCGAAGGGTTCAATTTTGGAAATGGATGTGCTTTCGGTTCACCTCGGCTCGCGAGAAACATTAGCGGAAATATTAGCGGAGGAGGAGCCCTCGAGGAAAGGTCGAGGCAAAAAATTTGCGAATTTCGACGGAAAATCTCTCTTTTTTCTCTCTTTTTAGTCGGCTCGGATCTGAATACGTTGGTTTTGAAATCGAAGGAAATGAAAGAAATCGATCAACGGGAAGTTTTTTGAAACGACAATAGAATAAAATTTTCAGGGATTTGAAGATTTTCATCGATAACAGGCTGAACTGCGTGTATATGCCTTTCTCGAACAAGAATTTCACAAATAATTTTTGCGAAATAAAAATATCGTTATGATGAAGAAAACGCTTTAAGAGAGCACGCGTATTCGATATTATCACGATAATGCATTTTACGTACTCGAACAGAGTCCAATTTGAAACCAGATCAGATTTGGAGACGAGACAAGCCGAATTGGGTGAAATTCGAGAATTCAGTGGAACGAATGGGAACGCGGCCTGGTCACGACGCAAACAAAATTTAATCGCGGCTTACACGCGGGGATTACTCAGGATCGCGATTTGTCAAGAGGTCGGTGGGCAAATCCGTGGGCGCCGTTTCGAATCGAGTTTATTCGCGGTGGCGGCGGCCTATCCCTGGATACGCGAATTTTCCGAAAATCACGCTCAAACGCCGTTCACAATTTCCCCCTTGGATTTCGAATATTGAGGATGGATCATCCCTCCATCGGATTCTTGCGCATCGCTACTCCATTCCCATCGAACGATCGTCGGATGGATGGATGGATCGCGATACGTGGTTTACGTCGTCTTTACATCTTGGCAATTCGATTTATTAGTTTCCTCGAGAAATATATATTCCCGAGAATGATAATCTCTATCTCTCTCTTTCTCTGTTCGAAATTGCGATGATTGCGTGTTTCTGGAAAAAAAATTTCTGGTTTTTGGAATCGTTGCTTTCGACGTCGCGCCAACCGCGATAAATTTAATTTACGTTCAATTCGATACACGTAATTGGATTAATTCGCATTACGCACGGATAAGAAATAATTGGGTTAAACTGGAAATTAAATTCACGCGTTTTCGCGAGATTTCGCAATTTTTTCGAGCTCGCGTTATTATTATTATTTTTTATTTTCTTTCGCGAATCATCGTTTAAATATTTCATCGTTACACAAATCCTGTATAAATCAACGAGTTCCAAGAAAGTGTTTCGAGGTTTTAATGAAAACCGCTCTCCTCTACCCTCGATGTAAAGAATATAACGTGTCCGCCTTTCATTTTATCGCAGGGGAAAGTTATTAAAAGTTATTAAATTTCTTTTTTTTACGAAGAATAGGAAGAAAAATAAAAACCGCCATTTTCATATGCAAACAAAAAGCGTGAAATAAATTAAGAAAATCTTCTCTCGCGCAAACACGTCGTTTAACCAACGACAATATCGGGACAAAAACGGAACTTCGAAGAGCAGTTGGATCGCGAAATGAGCGGAAAAAAAAAATAAAAATAAATAAAAAATCGAAGAGGTCGGAAGCGGTACGCCGTTTCCTGACGGCTATCATTGGGATACCGGTAACAATCGGCCAGGCGACGGAAACGGACGTGACGTCAACAAGCGCGCAATTTGCTTGACGATGCGGAATTGCTCCTCTCACACCTCCGCCGCATTCATTCCCGCCTCCCCTGATCCTCTATCGGTTTCGAATTCTCGAATTAACCTCCGCTCGCCCGTGTTACCATCGCGCCACCCTCTTCGAACGCCATCCTTCTGATGGAATATGCGTATATATATCTGTCGGAATATATATCGATTTTCGTCAATGTATTAATGCGTTCCGTCAGTATGATCGACGTATTCTGAAAAAATTCATAGTTTTTCCGGGAGTTAGATTTAGACGAGAGTGATGGAGAAAATTCGAATATTTATTAAGTATTTTATTAACCATCGAAAACGAAGCGATATTCGTGGAACAGATCGTAGAAATATTAAAGAAAAATAGAGGGAATGAAATAATCTTCTAGGAATACACGCTTCTTTTCCCATAATTAAACGCAAAATTATTAATTCTTTGCATCAAAGTTTGAAAGTTGAAAACGTTCTTCGGCACGCGAATCTAAATAATTCATTAACCAATTTTCGAATCGAAATTCCAAGCCCGAATTGTCATCCCGCGCGGTGATTTTTCAAGTTTTTCCCTTCGAGAAAAAAACTCGATGCTCCTCTCGCGGCCAAGCGGGCCAAATCGGCCACGTGTCTACGTTTCGAGGGCAAAAAAGAACATCCCGCGCAGGGGATAAAGAGTTTTCATTCTTAAACTGGTCGGCAGTGGAGGCTGGCCAGAGGTTGATATAATAACAAGAAAAGAAGCTAACGTAATAACTTATCTGGACCGGTTAAAAATTCTCGGCATTCTTAGGGAGCATCGCCGGAAGTCGAGCCGTATTCTTCTCGATTCGCCTCCCTTTTTTCTCCCCCTCTCGAGTAACTCGCCGCATTCCGCCAGAGGGATGAAACCGCCTCGGCTGATGAATTATTTCTCTCTCTCTCTCTCTTTCTTTTTCTGACAAATGTACAACTGTAATTGAATTAAAGAACCGGGATGAAGTCGAGGTTGCAGTTCCTCCTCCTCAGCGGTCGATTCATTATATCCGAGAAAATTAAGTCTCGCGGATAAGGATGATCGTGTTGCAAGTTTTCTTGCTATATACGGCAAGGATTCTGGTGGACGGTCGAGTTATTAACGAGTTTGGAAACGTCTTTGGAAACATGTTAACGTTGTAATTAATTTACGATCCCCTGATAATTAATTTACGATCGACCCGAATTACTAATCGAGACGCCTACGACTCGGTTCCACTCCTATTTTTCCCTCGTGGGAAAACTTGCATCCCTTTTTTTCGTTTCCTCGATCCTTTCTCCTTATTTTCTTCCAAATTGCAGTTTCGTGTTAATTAAACGAATGTATTAATGTAAGGATCGATCGAATTACCTCGGAGCGAGCAAATTAATCTTATATTTTTAAACTCTCTCCGAGAATAGAAGATTTGCCCGATCACTTTGACGATTTAATTCGAGATCGGCCTGATCTGTTGATATCTAATTATAGTCGAACAGTGCTCCGTTCGTATAAATCAAGAGAAAGAACGATTGACGCCTCGATTAAGAAATACTCCATCTTCGCAAAGCGAATTGGTAAAAATTCGCACGATTGAAAGTCTCGTGCAAATCGTAGGACTCGAAACAACCTGTTATAGATACGTTTTCCTGCGCGAGGAGGCATGCCATCGCGGATAAGGGGTGGAAATCTAACGAGCCGCCAGCCGGCCCGAGCCCGAAGCAAGATAATTTCCATCCCCGGGACACCCCTCCGCGCCTGGGTTTATGAGATTTGCAATTCACTTTCTCGGCTGCCACGGGCCAATTTAATCTGCACGCGGATATCTTGGTCAATTAATGAAAGCTCGGAATATTCAACCCTCGAGGGCGGAGAGGAGGAGGAGGAGGGGATCGTTAAGTGGCCCTCCCTCCTCCTGGTATCAGGCGTTACTTTCGAGATTCAATTAATCATGGAACCGTGGCGAAATTTATCGTCCGGTCGAAGAGGTCGGACGGCTCGCGGGAAATCTCGTAAATGCGGGTGAAAATACAGTCGAGGAAAGTCACAGGGCTGTGATTTTTCGAATTTGTTCCATTTGTTTATTTTTCCCCTTTTTCGTTGATTTGTTGATCGATCGATTCGCGCCATTTGTCCAGATTTTGTTCGTTAGATTAGAACGATTTTCATCGTACACCTGTGAATTCGTCCCCTTCTATATGAGAAGTTGATCCTTCTATCGACTGTTTTTTGCTGTATTTATTTTATTTAAATTTTTTTCAGATTCGAACGTCGCATCGAGCAAAATTAATTCGTTCAATTTTTGATACGCGATGGAGTTAAATCCATATTTTATTTCAAATTGTTTCTTCTTTCTCTTTTTTTTTTTCTTTCTTTTCTAAATTAATACCGAATTCCATGTTTATTTTATACTTTACCCAAATTTGTCGAGTCGTAAATCTTTCCCGGTTCGGACTTTACAACGCCATAATTATTTTATTTCTTTTCTCTCCCCTCTTTTTTTTTTTACGATCATAAAAGAACCTTCCCGCGTACCTCAAAGCTCCCAAAATTGTTAAGCATTCCAGATTCGACTTCGCTCCTTCGCTCCTTCCTTTTATCACGAGCCCCTCGCTTATCACGACCCCGTACGTTCATTCTGAAAATCGATATTCATTACGAGCGCTCGTATATTTCTACGCGTTATAGTTAAACCAGATTGAAAAGATGAATTGAAATCCGCGTGTTCCCGTTTTCGGGATAAAAGTCGCTCGAACGGAACGACTTTTTTTCTATTCGCGACAATCGAGATATTGGGGGGAAGGAGGGGGCTCGACACCGCTCCGATTCCGTAATAATTTCACGGAAGGGAGAGGGATCACGGTGTTGGTAAGCCAATCGACCTGTACCCTCCGTAATTGGCCGGTTCTGGTGGCCTTTAACTGACAAATAAATTTACCCTGCGCGTTGGAGGGCCGGCCTCTCGGGCTTCTTTAATTGAAGAACGTGCAATAAAGAAGCCGGTCGACCCCTTGGCCTTTCTTTTATTTACGATAACTTGGCCTCGATGAAGAGAGAGGAAAAAAAAGAAGAAGAAGAAGAAAGAAAAGAAGAAAAAAGTCTGGAAATAAGTTGAAAGTAAATAACGAGGCCTCGTTTGCCCGGAAGGCCTCGAACCGATCCGATTATGTTTGTTCGCCCGTTAATCAGAATGATGGATATTTCGAGTGGAGATTTCGATTCTAATGAACCGCGAAGAATATTGAAATCGGTGGAGTAATTTTTCCCGACCGGTAAGATTCGAATTACGAGATGTTGCTCCATGATTTTTGTTAAAAAATTGCAAAGGATTCCTCTTTTTTCGCGCCGATAGTGGATTGTCTTCGCCCCTCCTCGGTGGTTTCCTTAAGCGAGGACGCCTCACGCATCCGTGAAGATTCGTTTTTCACCCTCGTCTCCCTTCTCCCCTCGAAATTTTCGTCAAACGTCGTCGAAATTCGCGCGTGGAATTCTAAATCCGTGGTCAGGTCGACGAATTTCTACCTACTTTTACGCGGGAAACTAATAGTCGGTTTCGAAAACCGTGCCTCCCCTTCTCGTCCCCCTTTCCACCATTTTCCCTCTATCCTTCCTTCGTTCGTGTTCAAACGCGATCTTTCATCTCTTGCTCCCTGTAAATCGTGTTCCGCCAGAAAATTCTTATTATTACAGTTAAACTCGCGAACTTTGGTCATTTATGTAAACAAGAACACGGTACCGTTTCGGGAAGGAGGGGGAGACGCCGTGGAATATTTTATCCTCGTTGTTAGAAGAGTTGGTGGAGGCGGAGAAGAAGGAGAGAGAATCGTTGTTTCCACCACGATTCTCGAGAATTCGTGCGGGCGGAGAAATTGGAGCACGCGATTTACGCTAGATCCTCTTCCCTGATAAATCGAACGGGCACGAAACAATTTTTCATCCAGCCGAGGGGGGTTGATCATCACGGAGGAAACGAAATTGCTCGACGTTTCGAATAAATACGTGCTGGCGCTGTATAACGGTTGATATCGTTCGGTAAAATGGAATAAAAAAAATATATATGTATGTATGTATGTATATACGCGTTATACAGAGTGTTACGAAACGAAAAACGAACTTACTCGAAATTATCGGGAAATTATTTAATGGAAAAGACAAGAAGTGGATTCGGAAAAATATCTAATGACATGATAGGTTTTTTTTTTGTGAAGAGCGAAAATTATTAACGCGTTTACTTGGAGAAAAGAACACTGTGTCATGTTTTATCTCGTGAAATTTAATGTAAAACGAAAGGCAAAGGAGGAACAACGTCTCTTATAAATTTTACAAACTTCGACGCGTCGAGTAAGTTCAAATTAAAGAGTTTATTCAAGGAAAAATCAATACACGTACGCGACACATCATCTTTGCACAACTTTTACCTTTACTTTCCCTTCCATAAAAGACACCCTATACGCACTACACTACTATTATCGTAACGCGGAATTTTCATCGAGGGGGGGGACGAGAGTGGCAACATTTTGTAAATATTCTCCGATATAGTCGATGTGTTTTTTCTTTCTTTCTATTTTTTTTTATTTTTTTTAACACTGGCGACCCGGTAACAGAGCAATCCCACTCCTCCTCCCCCCTCCCTCCCTCTGCACGAAATCTATGGAGTGGCTTGCGCGTGCACCTCGGCACCCCGAAAAACAATGCCGCGTCGACTCGCTTGTTTATGGAACAGTTTATCGAGGAGACGACGACAGCCTCCCCTCCCCTCCTCTCCCCGCCGCGTTGCAACGCGAATTTGATTTTCACCAGTTTTATACCAGTTTTTCGCGCGGTCCAATCGGCACCCGATCTCCACTCCTCCCTCCAATACAATCTCTCGCTTCACTCGTTCCAAGCCACGTTCATATATATATATATATATTCGGATTAGCTTAATGAAAATCGGCTCGTCGGGCGTATTAATAAGGTTACAAGCGTCACATAGGCTTTGGTCGCTCGCCTCAATTTGAATTTTCCCGTTTTAAATCGTCATCCCCCGATCGTCCACCGCCATCCACGTGCTCGTGTGGTATTATCATCGTCATCGAGGGATGGAGGGAGGAGGAGGAGGTGGTGGTGAGTGCAGTTGTCGAGATAATTACAACGATCGGGAGCATAAAGCGGATGAGGCGAGGGGGGGAGGAGGGGGACAAAGAGCGGAGTGAAAACAGTCGAGGGATACTACAAACGCGTTCGAAAGAGGTGTGTGTGTGTGCGCGCGGTTTTTTTTCTTTTTTTCCTTTTTTTTTTCCACGTATCCCTTTACGTATCCGGGCAAAGGCCGCGCTTTATTTCTACGTTTATTTATTTCGAATTGGTGGCGCATCGGTTTTGACGAGGAAACGAGGGAAATCGAACGGTTGTGCGCGCTCTCAAAGGAAAGGGAATAAATTAGTGGAATAATACCGGGTGGTACGGGGGTGCGCGATCGAGCAGCAAAGTAGCTTTTAACGTTGCGTGAATCCATCGGGGGTGGATCGGAAAAGTGATATTTTTCACGATCCCGTCGGAGGATCCCTTTTCCACGCCGCGGAACGGAAAGAGAGAAAAAAGAAATTTATCATTAATTGTGCCTTAATTATTGAACGTGCTGCTTATAAGGAGACAAGGAGTGGTGTATTCCGATCGTATGACGTTCATGATGTTTTTTTCTTTTCCTCTTTGTTTCTCCTTCTTTTCGCGTTTAATGGAAATTTTTATGCGAGCGAAGTTTTTTTTTTTTAAGAAATAACGACACGAATAGAAAACTTGTTTTAGTCACCGTTACATCCGTTTATCCGATAAATTTGATGTTTCGATACGGATCGACGAGGAAGAAACGAGCTTGCAACACGGAGAGGACGCACCTGGAGTTCGACGCCATTTTTTATAATAATTGTCAGGAACGCGTAGCATTGGTGTAACCATTATCGTGGTCGACGTGGAACATCCAAGGAGATTGATAGACACGTACGAAACCCCACGTACGAGGCCTTTGTCGCCATAGGGAGGAATAATCCGTCCTCTTGGGATGGTCGAATTTTTTTTTTTTCCTCCCCTTCGAAAAGAACGAGGAAACGATGGAGAACGTCGCTTCCTTTTCGCGACGATTTCTTCCCGTCGAGCTTCACTCGATCGATATATTATCATTTCGATAAAAAAATTGAATTTCTAGAGATCCGTTTGGTATCCGCATAAATTAATAATACCTCGTTCGTTTGTTTCGTTCAATTTCTTAAATTGGATATCCAATAATTGATCGAATCTATACTTTTTTCATAATGTATTTATTATTATTCATATAAGAATCTTATTTAATATCGACATGTTGAATCTTCCACAAAATTCATTATTTATGAATTATCGCACGATATCTAAATAACAGGGTAGGATCAAGGCTTGTTGTTTGCCGAGTCCATGAATCGAAGGTGAAAAATAACCAGCATTCGTATTCCGTTTTCTAACCCTCGACACTCGCCAATTTCTTTCCTCGCCCAATCAATAACCATTGTTCAGAATTCGCGTACGATTCGCCACGTGCCCCACGCGGCCGCTATTGATTTCCCCGCTCCCTCTCTCTCTCTTTTAAAGAGTCCCTCGAACTCTCAATTCGAGCTCTCTCTCTCTCCTTCTCCTCCCCTTCTTTTTCATCTATAATATGGGGAACGTCCTAAACATTCGCCTCCTTTATTATACGATTTTCCTGCGCCACGCGAATTTAAACATTGAAGCGCGCGTACGGAATATGAACAAAATCGTGGACGAGAAAGTTTAGAGAAATTTTTCACAATTAGAAATTCCAAGGGCGCGAAGGATAGTACGAATATTATAAAAAATTGGGTATCTTTTGTACGATGTCTGATAAGAAAACGTTGGTCGCATTCTCGTCTGCCGAAGACTTGCACGTCTTGCACACCGTTGTTTGCACACCGATGAAAACCCGCCACGCGGATGGGGAGGAAGCAATTAGAGGCGTATTCCGTGAAGCTCGACGATTGCACGGTCATCCTCTCCGCCTCTCCGGTATCCCCGAGCGCGTAATCTCGCCGAATGAAATGAATTATTCATTTCTCCAGACGGGGCCAAACTTGGCCCCAACTCGGCCGGGAGACCAGGTGAAAGACGCGACTGCCAATTCTGTTTCGTAAAATCGAGAGCGTGTCGTTTCCAATTGGAAAATTTCTCCAAATATTACAATTATTGCCAACTTTTTCTCTCGAAAATGATAAAAATAATTCGCGTAGCGAAATATTATAGGATGAAGGGGGGGATGCGAGGGGATTCTCGAGGAAAAATTGGAGGAGAAGAAAGATTTTTAACGGTGGGAAGGGGCCACTGGGGGTTTCATATACACGGTTTCGTGGTTTGGTTTCCACATGGGCGGAGATGATCCAGGGTGGTAAGGAGAGAAGACAGGGAAGTAATTCGCCCGAGTCGCCGGTAAATTAACCCTTTCGAGGTCTGGATGGAGCTGACCCAACCTAACTCTCTCTCTCTCGTTTTATAAGAAACGAAAGGATATTATTACCAGGACAATTCCTGATGGTTAAGCGGGGATCTATTATCTCGATTCGAAAGAAGAAGGAACATTCTTCTTTGTCCTCGTTAACTCGTTTCCATTAGCACGCTTCTCGTAATATCTCTCCAATTATGGTCGCTTGGAAATTTTTTTCATTATTTATACACCTTGGGTCGAAATTTTATGCCTCTTCCCCTTTTCAAACAATGATTAATCTTAATAGAAACTCTTAGGAACGAACGAATTATTACATTTTGTTGATCAATTTTATATAAGTCGACGTAAAACCAGGATCTTTATTTCTTATTCGTATTATTTCATTCCTTAATTTTGAAAACTCGATTCGACAGAACTTTAAAGAGAAGTAATTGGAAAATAGTCGTGTAGAGAGTGAGGATTCTTTGGCAATTAGAGGAGGCGGATTGCACGGACCGATATCTTCGATCCCTGAAAAACCGATCCGATTCTTATCTCAAGAGGTTTACCGCCACATGCTCTTTCACTCCTCCTTCTCCTCCTCTTCTTGGCAAGATTTTTCCCTTTGGGATCGGCAAGAAGGTTACGGAAGATCGTAGAGGATTCCGCGAAATTATCTCTTCTTCCGCGTGAAAAATAAATCTCAGAGCGAGTTTCTTTTCTTTTTTTTTCTTTTTGAAAATAATCGTGAATTATAAAATTTATTGAAAGAATGCTCATCAGCTTGGGAACATCGATTCCGACGAAAATGTAGAATCTTCAAGGGGGCGAGAAAATATGGGTTGGAATTTGCTGTCTGGGTACAGGTGGCGCAATTACGTCGCCGTGAAACAAATAGAGCTCGTAATTGGACCGGATGAAAAAAAATGCTGCGTGCTGCAACGATTAAGTTGCGGTCGTTTGCAACCGTGTCATCTCACGAGGGGGAGGAAGAGGAAGGGGAGAAATATTCAGTATTTCGCCCCCTGTCGCGAGGACTTTGAAGTCTCTTGGATTGGTTCGCAAGTTTAGAAAAATTTCAGATCCGTTTAATATGCACGATTTTTAATTTCTATTGTTCGATGAAGCTTAAAGGGCAACAGGTTTTTTTACAGCTTCTTCTAAAATAAGTTTGGTCTCAGAATTGCGAGCAACTCGAAAATTTCGAGTCTTCCCATCTAATTTCGATGTCTATATTTTTATCTTCTTATGAGTGATAATGCATTTGTTATTAATTTCGTTATCCAAAGCTTTATTCTCAATATTACTCGTAACGAGATAGAGCAGATTAAATATCTCGATTTAGCCTCTAAACATCTTTCTTCATGTTCCACTTTTCTTAATATCTCGCCTCGTTTTCCAACCACTCTCAATGTTTCTCCATTTCTCTGCGATATAAAATAAGCACTCGTCCTTTTTTTTTTAAATTTTTTTAAAAAAGAGGCTAGCTAGAAAAATATATATTTCGAGGAAAGTTACGGATGGTGGAGCAATCGCAGGAGTGATCAAGGATCGGGAGGCAAAGTCTTTTGAAAGGTTTCGAGAGAGTTGATAATTGATTAACGTCCCAGTTTCCTTTGTGGCTTCTCTTCCCTCCGCGAAACCATGGAATAAAGAAGAGGGAAAGGGAGGGGGAGGGATGATGGTGTTCTCGTTTTATCGTCTGGTTTCAAAGGATGCGCGGACGGATGAGGGCGGACTTTCCTTCTCTTCCGGTTCCGCATACCGCCTCGAGCTTGGCGGTACGCAGCCGCAAACAATGTATTTTATGCAATCTCGGCCCGCTTTTAACGATATCAATTGTTAGCTTTTCGAGAGAGAGAGAGAAAAAATGGCCTCTCTTGGCCACGTTTGCCTCGGCTGCGATTTCAACCATTGCCGAACATCCTTTTCTAGCCCCTCAAGGGTTGATAACGATCCTCTTTCTTTCTTCTTTTAATCGTTCTCTATTGATGTTCTTCCATCCCGTATTTTTTTTCCCCCGATTTAAATTATCATTATAATTTTAATTATGCAGTATACTCCTTTCATCATGTTTCCTTAAACGTATTCTTTCTAATCTATGGAATAATTATTCCATAGATCACGTCTTCAGAAAGTATTTAATTTAAAAATATTAACAAAAGTATTCGCGAAATATTTCTCGCACCGAGCTGTACCAATTGAAGGTTCCAAGAAATCGAGTCATATCTCGAAAAAAAAATTTCCCAGATCGAGTCTTTCGCTGTCAAAAGTATTTTATCCCGGTCAAGTATTTAAAAGCTTTGCGCGAAGAGCAAAGAGGCGGATGACGAGAAAACGAGAGCACGATACGTTTCTACGCGCTTTCCTTCTCGTCAAATCGTCGAGAAAACACATATTAAAAATGGCGGTCGAATTACACGTCGATCCCCTTCCCCGCCATCCTGCGCTGGGAGCAAACTCTAAAATCATGTTTCCCTCCTCCTCCTCCTCCGTGGCATCCATCCACAGTTGGTTTCCCATCAAATCGTGAAATCGCGAGAAAGATATGGGATGGATGCGTTTCCCAGGATCTTTTAGAGCGACGATTATATAGGGGGGAACCGGGTCAGAAATAGAGGCGAATCGAGAGCGAAAATAACTCGAAGGCGTAATCCTCTGGCGCCATGACTCACCGGGCAACTATTATTCGCTTGGGAAGAACTCGCGTTCGGCTCGAGTCACTGCTCCGTGACGAAATAAGGTATCGGTTTGGAAACAACGCTCGATTCGATCGAAGCCCTTTATCCCCCCTTGCTGTTCAAATATTTCGACAGTTTAGAAATTGTTGTTCGTTCGTCGGTCTAACTTTATTTATTTATGAGAATCGATATCCGGGAAGGAAGTTTTAATCGTTTAATTCCTTGTCTCGTTAATCTCGAAGATACGTTTATTCTTCTAAATTAAATTATTATTCTAAGAGAATGATCGATGAAAATTCAGATTCGAAAGTATTATCCCATACTGATCCTCCCCGTCGAAGAACTTTAAAAGACGAATCATTCTCCACGTGAAACAGGATCAACCTAACCGCGACAAAATTCCTTCGCATCGATCACAATTGCCCCATTATCAGCCGGCGTGGAGCGCACTAAACACTCGGCCTCGGCCAAAAGTGTTAAATAAATCACGAGGTGGGCGGGAAGCATGCGGGAGCAATGGGCGGTAACCGAGCATATTCGCCTAAATGATTCACTTTCGCAGCGGCGGACGGAAACGTGGATGTAATTAGGCGTTATTGTCCTCTAATAGCCATCGAAAATGCGCGCGTCGAGGTCCTCGGGGTAAACGCGTTGATCATTTGTCCAATCCGACCGAACCCCTGTCTCCCCATTCGATAACCCTTTCGTCGCCACGTTCCACCCTCTCCCTCGTTACGAAAAAAAAACAGAACGAGCGCACGTGTTATCGTTATCGATATCGTTACCGGTGTAATTCGGCGAAATTAGCGAAATTGCTGCCGATCTCCTCCTATCCGTTTCACCTGCCCTTCTGTCGCGGATTTCTCTTTAAAGGAATGGATGGATGGGGGACGAAGGGGATGGCGAAAAGGAGTGGAACGAACGGTGGAATACTCGATAATCGGCAGTGAGACGGCGAGCCGCTCGCGAAGGTGATTCAGCTGGATCGTTGATGATAGGGTATAGGGTAACTGGATTAACGGAATGCTGAGCTATTAAAGTTGCGGTAATCTTGTAGGGGCGGCTATTATCGGGGCCGAGTCTCGCGGCCGACTATCATGAAATTATGATTCTTGATAATTAGGATCGATCGGATTGGCAAACACCCGCTACCACGATAAGCGATATACGTTACTATTATACGGGGAGTGTGCGCGTATGCGTATATGCGTGAGTATGTGAAACGAGAGTCGAATCGGTCCATTGAGGAGGATATTAATAAGATGAAATGGTTAACGGGATTCTTTAACGTTTTTTCGCGTTTAAGGGAGATAATAATATTTCGCGTGACGATAAAATGTCGCGTTTATGCGATTTTGAGATTTTTCTTTTTTTTTTTTTGTTAAAACGTTTCCAATGTTCCAGCCGGACGACGGTGGAATTTTTCTCTCGAAACATTTTTTGCCCGTAACTAAATACGCATTATAAAAATAGACGGTATATGGAGAGTTATAGTACTAGTAAAATAGAGGCACGAAAATATTTCCACGATTCGACGAGATCTGCTTTCGTCGGCGTATAATCCAAGTTTTTAAAAAATTTTCAACGATACAAAAGGAAAAAATACACGTGTAATTACGTGCAAATCCTTTCCAAGAATTTTTCCATCCACGTGGAAAGATAATGAAACTTTCCTTCACACTCGTATCTCCTCCATCGTTTCTTCTATACACCTTCTAATTTTCGATCGTCATCGAACGTCGTTGGATACAAAAAAAAAAGAGAGAAAGAAAAAGAAGAAACTCGGAAACTGTTCATCGAATTATCGGGGCGTGGAGTTGGTATACAAGTTGGTCGGGGAACGGAACGGAAAACAGCGGTCGAGCGTTAAAATAGGAGAATAAAGTTTCACGGAGCCTCGAACGGTGATTCGAACAAATCACCGCGGCGGAGCTCGCGCGTCGCCCGACGCGCGAAGCGACGAGGAGAGCCCTCCTCCTCCTCCTCCGCCCGTATCTCTCTTACACTCGAACGCGACCGAATCCCCACAAATTTATACGAACGGTTAGTTCCGGACTAGTTTCGAGCTTTCCATCCCTTTCGCCCGTGATTCGCCTCTTATCCGCGCGATCGTGCGACCCTCGACCCTCGCCAAGGTTCGGCCGGGTCGGTCGTGGGTTAAGCCGGGATAAATACAGCCTCATAACTCGCTGCCCCCTCTCTCTCTTCCTTCCTTCCTCCTCGTACTGTTCTCTCTTTCTGTTTCTCGTCTTGCACCGAGAGAAACCCTCGTGCATCTTTCCTCAGCTTGGTTGCAGACGAAAGAAAACCTCCTTCCGGTTTACGGAGGAAGAGATTTCGATCTCTGGTTCTCGTTTTCTTCCCTCTCTTTGTCTCTTCGTTGGATATTTTCAAGGGAAGCGTCGTCGTTCCTTTCAGATTTCCTCGCTCTAATTTCTACGCTGTTCTTTTTCTCCCCAGCTTTTCGAGAGCTCGGTCGAGATTGTTCATCGCGGCTCTCGGAGACTTGCTCGCTCACCTGTCCGCTTCCTCCGACTTTTTCGATGCGGTTTCTTTTGCCTCTCTCGAGATATCTCCTTTATTTTCCTTTTTTTTCTTTGTTTGTTCCTTTGATCTCCGCGACTTTCGTCCGTGTGGTTTCTTCGAGGAGATTTAAGATTCGATTCGAGCTTCCAACTTTTTCCCAAATTTTTTCCCCTCCCTTCTGCAAGGTGAGGATTCTTCCAACTTGGGAATTCCTCGAATTCTAAACGTCCAATCGAAAGCGATTTCTATTCAAATTTCAGCGTCGCGCGGGGCTGGTTTCTTCTCAAATTTCCAAACTTTCGACTTGTGACTTTCCCGCACGAACGGAACGAATCCGGGATTTCTCCGGCGTTCTCTCCTCGATGATCGTTATTCGTTACTCGGGTTTGTAACGGCTACGAGCCAAGTCGAACGGATTTCCTGGTGAAACGGTGGAGACGCAGGGTGTGTGTTGCTGGCACGGCGCGGCGTGGCGCGCCGCTTGGCCCGCTTGAGCGGAAAAGTGGCGTTTGAGGCGCGCGACGTGCTCTGCAAGACAAATTAGGGGTGGTCGTAGGAGAAACTAGGAGGCGGGAGGAGGATTTAGCGACGTCAAAGTGGCTGGCGGTCGTTCGACCGTGAATTATGCACAGTTTTCTTGAGACTTGTTTTCTCAGGGGGTGGCTTTAGCCGCTCCATCGGATCGCTTCCTTTCGGGATTATGCTTGGATGATTAAAGCGACCGATGTATCGTGCACGTGAGACCGTGCTTTTCAATAATTTTTTCTTTCTTTTTCCCCCAGCTATGAAACTCGTCTCTCTTTACCCAACCTTCCAACCTTCTTCTTTTCCAAAAAGAAATAGACGAACGTATTTTAAAATTGATAATCGTTTGTAATTTCTCTTTTCTATCGTAAGAAAGCAAGCCCTTTCTTTCCAGCTTAATTTCGATAATTCGTGAATCAACCAAGCTTCCTAATTTTCTAAAGAATTATCTCTTCAACCTCTTTTTGTATCATATAAAGGAACGTGTAAAAAGAAAGAAAATATTTGCAACACTTGCATCCATCCTTTCAATTAATCGTCTTTTGCAAACGTTCGATACTTGTCTTTTCTCCTCTTCGAGTTTTCATCGCGTCAACGCGTTTCTCCTTTTATACGAATTTTACAAACGCGAACAAATGTTTGGAAAACAGCAGCGAGGCAGGTTCGCGCTTGGAAAACGAGGAGACGAAGAAACGCAGGTAGAAGTTCGAGTTAGGGATGGTTTAATTCGTTTCGACGCGCGCGAGAAACGACGTTGATGGAAACGGGGGGTTTGTTTCTTTGCCCGTTGAAGCGAGCTCCGACCGTAAAACCGGCATAATTCTCCCGTTTAAAATTAACGATTCCGCCACTCTCCTTTGTTCTCACTTTCTTTCTTTCTTTCTTTCTTTCTCTTCCTTCCCTCGTCCCGTCTCATCTTCTTCTTCGTTGGATTCGGGATGTAAAACGGGCGACTTGACGGCGAGTGGAACGCGTCAAAATTTAGTCAGACCGGACTGTAAACAAAGGCCTGGTTGGAGGCCGGCAGGAAACGAGCTATTAAATTATTTAACTCTTGTTAAATTAGATTTTACTGCCAGAGGGCTGGCGTTTTCCATCCTTCTCGAGGTCGTCGGCGCTTCTGTTTCCAGAGGAACGTGGCTTGTGTTTTGTTCGAGTTCTTTATATACCGGCTGAAATGTCTTTTTTCCTTCCCTCCTTTCTTTCTCGTTTAGAGAATAAAACGAATTTTAAGATCCCGTGGCTGACTCCCCTTTAGCCCAATTAGCAATTCTATCTTTGTTCTCTTTGCGTTTGTGGTGTACGTACGGCGAAAGTGAGCTCGGGATTGAAATATTTTCTACACCGGGAGAAAAGGTGTTGAATTGGTGAAGGAATCGCTTTTCTTTGTCGTGTGTGACGTCGAGGAAATAAAAAATGAAAGAAGGAATAATAAACATCTTCGTGATTAAACGCGAGGTATCGAAAGAACAGAAGGAGGCGATGATTCGAAATTCGTTAAATACTTAAATACTTTAAAATATATTTTTCATTTAGACGAATATATTAAGTGAAAAAGTTTTATTTCTATTCGATCGATATTCCGATCGAGGATATAATAAATTATATCGATGATGCAAGCAATCAACGTCGAATTAAAAATTCAAATTCCTCGATTCTTCGAGAATGATGAATCTTGAATGCTCGAATTTCATTCAAACTCGAGAAGGGATGATAGTTTTCGTGTAAATCCAAGGGAATCTCGATCGACCCTTTTCTTCGATACTAAAAAAAATACTAAAAATTTAAGGATGACGTTGCGCGAGAGAGATATTTCCGAATACCCCCCAAGAAATCTCACCCGTTTGCTGCTGGCATTCAGCGAACGCGACATCGCAGGGGGAGGGGGTGGCTCGCGTACGAGCACCTTGTTGCATTCCGTGCACACGTAGACACGTATCAAAAGGGGAGGAGGGAGTGGATTCGGTATGCGGAGGGGGGCATTTAATTTAATCGCCACTCCAAGACCCTGCGAAATTCCTACGGGGGGTCAGAAATTATTCGCGGCTGTCGCAGCATCCATCCAGTTTCCCTCGTCATCTTGGAAGCGATGCGATGCGATCGAAGTTTAATCACTCATTTTCGAAAGAAAAATTTTCTTCTCCCTGTTTGGTACAAATACAGAAATGTAAATCTTTATTATAAACAATGTTAATTGTTTCATCCAATATTAATTTTAGTAGTAGTAACGATTCTGCAATTTCAATCGTTAAATAGTATTATTTAGACATGAATAATTTTTTGAATAGATATGTAGAAGTAAATTAATATCGATTCTAAGTAATTTCGATCGTTCAATTCAAATTCATTTAGATATGAAATTTTTGGTGAATGGATATCTTAGAAGTAATAATTAAAATCAATGTATCAACGAGGAGTATATAAGTAGAATATTAATTTTAAGTAATGATTCTCCAATTTCAATCGTTAAATAGTATTATTTAGACACGAATAATTTTTTGAATAGATATGTACAAGTAAATTATCGATTCTGTAATTTCGATCATTCAATAGTATTTAGATACGAATTTTTTGGTGAATGGATATTAAAACGTGTATCAATGAGGAATATATATAAGTAGAATATTAATTTTAAATAACTGCAATTTTATTTTGATATGAATAATTTTTCTTTTGAGTGGAAGCAGTTGTATAATTGTAGTTAAACATCAATGAGAAATATATATATAGATCGTTCAATAGTGTGAATAATTTTTTGGCGAGAGGATACGATAGCAACTTATCTCTCGTTCGTTTCGTATCGTTTAAAGAATAATATTTCCAGTCACCGGTGTATATAATGTATATAATGCGCTCCAAGAGGGTGCACGAAACGAGAAACTTTTGCTGGCTGTCTTTCTCTCATTTCCTCGTCGTGGCGGTTATGCGATATTTCGCGAGGAAAACGGGCGGAAAAGTCGGGGTGGAAAGCATCCGGAAATTTCGATATCGTCGCTTCCTTGGTGGCTGGCACCAATCTTCCTTCCTACTTGCTACCGTGAAAATCGAAATTGATGCGATTTTTGGTTGACTCGGGTTTTTGAAGGGAACGACGACGTTCGATCGACGTACGAGTTTCGGGAAAGTTTGTTTCCGGACGAGGTTCGACTCGAATTCGAATCTTGGATTTAACGGCAGTTGATTCGGCTTGATTAGACTTCATCTTCGATCATCCCTCGCGAATTTACGAGCAATTGGCTCCCTTTGTGAAGCTGGAGGATCTTGCCTCCAACGATCGAGTAGTAATCAGATTCTTTTCTTCGTCATATCGAATTGGAAATCGTGACAATATCATTTCACCATTTCTTGTGAATTTAATTAACATGTGCAATCAGTTTCTTTTATTATTTTAAAAAGTGATCAAGATGGAATGTACTTTTACTTATATATAAAGCAATATCAATCGGTTTCACAACGTCTCTAAAACAATGTTCCTTAAAAACTCGAAGATACTCGCGCCGAATGAATATTTCAGTATTCGGCTGCATTCTCGTCCATGTTCCATTCTCGTAACACGAGAAATCGGTGATTTGTTGCCTCCGTTCCAAGAATATTCCGTCCGTTCACGAATCTTTTCACTGGCCTGCTTGCAAACTCTAGGCCACGGTGCATTTCAAATTGCTGGAGGGGGGGAGGGGAAATTTCGCTTCTGTAAATTATTCGAAACACACACACGTGGTGCACCTGTTACACGAATTTTATCCGGCCGGCTTTCTTGAAATTTTCATGATTTCCCCCCGCCCTCGTTTTCCACCCGCATTTGCATATCTTGATTTTTTTACGTCCACCATTTTCTCTTTACCACGCGATATATTTTTCATCAAAATATATATATATATATTTTTTTTCTCTACTATATTACAGAACGTTTATATTAAATTTGTCGATTCCATTTCCGTTATTCTTGAAAAAATTGAAAAATTCAAATTTGCAATGATTTATAAACAAACAATCTTCGTCCAACGATAGCAAACGCATAACTGTTTAAATTTTTCATTATATATAATGATTTCTGTATTCTATCTTCGTGATATCTTTTTCCATAAGAGGGAAAATAATTCGACAGAATTAATTCAACTCGTGCATCGCGCATAATTACAAGATAATTGGCAGGATTCTGGAAACTTGGCGAGACTTCCTCCCCAAAAGCAGTGTTCCACTGAAAAAATAGAGGCAGAAGCTCCACCAGGAGGAGCAGCAGCAGCAGCAGCAGCCACCCATTTCCCGGTGGACAAAGTAACGACCATCCTCTCTACCTCGACCTAATTTCCTCGGAGGAGGAAACTTTTGGCACAGGGCCTGGGTGTACGATTTCCTCCCGTTCCACATGGAAACGCGTCAATTCCACGGCCGTCTTTCGACGTTCCCCGGTTGGCCGGTTGACCGGAAAACATCGGTCGGCCGACCGGTGTTCCGTTGCTTGCGTACGCTCGTGGATCAGACTTTGGACAGACGAGAGGAGGACCTTTCATCGATCCTCGTTCCTTGCTCTCAGATTTTACGGCGAATCGATGCGATTCTTGGAAAAGGTATCGTCCCCTCCCCCAGCTCAACAAGTTTGGAAACTATTCCTTCCTCCGCTGGAAGCAAGATGGAATCATGGACTCGGGAACGGAGTGAATTTTTGCGGCTTGGAAGAAAATTAATGGCATCGAATGTTTATTTTTTTATCTACTGATATTTATCAGTATTTTTGATAAAATTCGAGGGATAAAATTATATCGAAAAGGGGGAGAAAGGAATTTAAAAGAGGAAAAATTACTATAGAATTGATACGGAATCGAAAGGGAGGAGAAAGAGATCGAAAAAAGAAAATTATAGTCGTCGAATCGATATGGAATGAAAATTTTTGCTTGGAAGAAAATTAATGGGATCGAATGTTTATTTTTTTATTAATGGAGGCCATTGATATTTATCAGTATTTTTGATAAAATTCGAGGGATAAAATTATATCGAAAAGGGGGAGAAAGGAATTTAAAAGAGGAAAAATTATTATAGAATTGATATGGAATCGAAAGGGAGGAGAAAGAGATCGAAAAGAGAAAATTATAGTCGTCGAATCGATATGGAACGAAAATTTTTGCGGCTTGGAAGAAAATTAATGGGATCGAATGTTTATTTTTTTATTAATGGAGGCCATTGATATTTATCAGTATTTTTGATAAAATTCGAGGGATAAAATTATATCGAAAAGGGGGAGAAAAGAATCGAAGAGGAAAAATTACTATAGAATTGATATGGAATCGAAAGAGAGAAAAAAGAAATCGAAAAGAGAAAATTATAGTCGTCGAATCGATATGGAACGAAAATTTTTGCGGTTTGGAAGAAAATTAATGGCATCGAATGTTTATTTTTTTATTAATGGAGGCCATTGATATTTATCAATAATTTTGATAAAATTCGAGGGATGAAATTATATCGAAAAGGGGGAGAATGGAATCGAAAAGAGAAAATTATAGTCGTCGAATCGATATGGAACGAAAATTTCCAACGTTTTCCTTCGGAAAAGATCGGTTAGAATCAAGAGCGACGAAATCTTTTCCGTTAAAATCGTCATCCACTGAGAATTTAAGAGTTTAATCCGCGTGGACAATTAACTTCGGCCGCAATGGGAGAATATAAGCCGAGGAAAGGCACGCGCAAACGTAACGCTGCCGCATTGGCAATTATGCATCGTTGAGGAATGCAATGGTCGGGTTAAAATCAGGAACTAAGGTCAGCGAGGGGAGAGAGAGGTCGCCTTGAGGTGGAAAATTGGCCGCAATTCCTGTACGCGCTTACTGCCAGTCCAATACGCTCCTCAACGTGCGTGTATTTCCTTTGCCGCCAATTAAACCCGACGTCCACCTGTCGTCCACCTGTCCCTAATGCGAAATTATACCACTGTGATTATGTCCGCGGGATCTGCCACCAATCTCTCCAATAATCGATCGAAATATCCTTTCTTTTTCTCTTTAAATATTCCTCGACTTAAAGCGAAGTATTAGACTTCTCTTCTATCTAAATTTATCACCCTTTCTCTCTCCATCTCTCGAAAATTAAAATATTATTCCACAAATTTGTTTCCTTCTTAAGAGAATTGCGGAACAGCAAACGTTTGTACGAGGAATCGTCTCTCTCTTGGATCGTGTTTTTCGTCGAGAGAGGGTGCTAACTCGTCTCTGGAAAGGATATAAAAAAAAAAAGAAGGATCGGTTAATTATTTAATCAAACCCGGGGAAGAGGCGGGGGGGGGGGGTGTCCCTTTTGGCCGGCGCCGGATCTGTACAAGGCTTCCACCTCTCGATACCTCTCATACAGCGGCCGGTTGGCTGTAGCAGAATTAAACCATTAATCGATATTGGAAAGTGCTTGGGGCAATATTGCCCGGGAGGATATGGCGGAAACGGTCGTTACGCTGTCAAACGAGAGCAGGAATCGCGATTCCTGCCTCGATACTCGTATAATTTCTCTTCTCCTAGGCATCCTGCGGGGAATTAAGTAACGTTAACAAGGAATCGAGCAGCCGTATTCTATGCTAATAACTGTGTCGGTCGATCGATCGATCGATATAAAGAGAGAGAGAGAGAGAGGGAGAGAATCGAAAGAAATGGGGATATCGGAAAAATTTTCTTCTTTTCTCGATCGAAGGTACCTCGAAGGTTGGAGAGATCCTTTCAATCGATTAAATTCTTCGAGGATCGGGCAACGAGTAATACACCGTGGTTGGTATATTGTTTAATGAAATTAGGCGAAGATTTTAAAACTGATGTAATAAAAGAATCCATCTGTGATGGAAACGAAAGAGAATTAATAATCTAATCGTTCGTAAAAATTGTTTAATTAAATGTAAAAATATATCTCTCTCTCTCTCTAAAATTTATTTTTGTAATAAATTTAACTTTTCCGCGAACAATTTTTAATATCTCTATAACGATCTTTTTTCTCAATAACCTCGTACAAACGTTATCTAACAATTAATCCTCGATATTAGATTAATAAATTGTTAATTAAATGATTTAACCAAAAGTAAGAAGCAAGAATATATTCAATAGGAATAAACTGTGTTATATAGATGTGAATCGTGCCGATGCCTTCGTTCTACTGTCCGCTGTGGTTCGAGAAGGGAAACAGAATCAAAACACCGACCGATATACATATACATAAACATACGAATCGCGCCTTTCAAATACATAAACTCAACTAAAATTTCAAATTTTAATAAACTACAGTAGCAATTATTACAACTTTTATTACGGTATCTCTCTGCAGGCAAAGATCCACTCGATCCCAATCGATTCTCCCGATAGGAAAAAGTTTCCAAATTTCAAAGAGGAACGTAAGAATACATAAAAGTGTAAAATACATAAATTCAACTAAAATTTCAAATTTTAATAAACTATAGAAATAATTATTACAACTTTTATTACGATATCTCTCTGCAAACAAAGATCCACTCGATTCCAATCGATTCTCCCGAAAGGAACAAGTTTCCAAATTTCAAAGAGGAATGTAAAAGTACATAAAAGTGTAAAATACATAAATTCAACTAAAATTTCAAATTTTAATAAACTATAGAAATAATTATTACAACTTTTATTACGATATCTCTCTGCAGACAAAGATCGCACTCGATCCCAATCGATTCTCCTGAAAGGAAAAATTTCAAAGAGGAACATAAAAGTACATAAAAGTGTAAAATACATAAACTCAACTAAAATTTCAAATTTTAATAAACTACAGTAGCAATTATTACAACTTTTATTACGATATCTCTCTGCAGAGACAAAGATCCACTCGATCCCAATCGATTCCTCCGAAAGGAAGAATTTTCCAAATTTCAAAGAGGAACGTAAGAAACGCAAAATTTTGGAGGAACGAGCACACCCTCGACGGGTAATTACGGTGTCAAGCGGGGGGAGGAAAGGGAAAGGAAAGGGAGAGGCGGGGCGAAAGTGGAGGAGGCGAGGTGGAATAACAGTGGCGGCGGTGCTCGCAGGCGTGGCGGATTTCCGTTCCACGTGGAAATCGCGGGGATCTCGATCCCCGAGAATGCGAGATTACCCGATCTCACGAGCTTTTCGATTTATGCCCGATCTCGAGGCGGATCAAACGGTCAACGGATGTGTCGGCCGTTTAATATCGGGGTCGAGGCCGTTGTTTTCGCGCCAAGTGCGCGATAAATCAAACAATCGGAAGGAAAGGAGAGTATTTCCGCCGATTCTGCGGAGATCCAATCCCTTTCTTCCTTCCATAGTGGTAAACAGTATCTAAACGTTCTCTCTCTCTATATATATATATATATATATAATGAGAGAGAGAGAGGGATGTGGAATCTTCTTGTTTGCGCTTGCTTTTGATCAGGAAGATTTGGACGGTTATTGGGCAGATTGGACAACTGCTGGATACGTTCTACTTAATGTAACGTTCTCCTCTGCTCGGCCGAGATGGAAATCGGGATTGCCAGGGACGCGTATCGATCGATTGTTTCTTCCGTTTGTCGGGAATTTGATGGGAATTGTAGGCTTTTCGGAAAGTAATTTTCATCGAATTCAATTTTTCGAGTTGTTATTCGTCGATTTGCTTTAATCAATGCCTTTATTTAATATCGGGAAGAAATTTTGAAAACTAGTCTTTCTTCTTGCCTGAACAATATTCTTACCTTTTCGATAATAAAAAAATAAAATATGCCGAAAATATTTCTCTTGTATCTTTATATTATCGCGCAACAATCAAACGAATTTTTTTTACAAATAAATCATAAAATGTCAACTCTCAAAATATATAATAACGAAACACGGTTTAGAATGAAGTTGAATGGATGAACGTTCGTGTAAAAAAACTTTCCGAATAATTCATATAACGATCGATAATTCTCCTTCTTTGTTACCTCGTTGGATTAAAATATACAAGAATATGAGGAATATTCTTGCTCTCTCGCAATCATGCATGAATACCTTTCTAAAAGAAAGAACAAAAAAATCTGGGTTAAGAAAACTGGATGCAAATCTAATTTCTATCGCTGGAACATTTGCGATTTCCACTTGCCTGTAGAGATCTCCATCATCTTTAGAAGACAGGCCGAAAAGAGGGCTGTGAGACCCAAAAGAAGGGGGCGGCGTGGAGGAGGGGCATGTAAATGTTGGCGACACCGATGCTTAGGGCGAGTGTCGGGGAGCGCTCGAGTGCTCATACGGGGGTGACAGGCGACCCTAATATTTTCTTTGGATGGTGCTTTAAGCCCACGCCTCGGCGAGGCTCGAGCGTTGAAGTGGCGGCCACTCGTGGCCACGATACGAAGGGCCTTGCGGATAGTTTTCAACGGAGTACAGAACGTTTCAAAAGCAGGGGGTAGATTGTATCTCGCGTTGCCCCTGGAACACGGCCTTTGATAACTTTATCCAAACATAGAACCCCTCCCCTCTCTAGAGATATTATTTTGTTTCTTCTATCTTTGTGCTCGATGGAACGAGCTTTCGTTCGTTGAATGGAGTTTCTTTCTTTTTTTTTACTTTCTAATTGGACAGAGGTACGATAGAATCTTTGGAAAGAAACGAGGTTCTATACTCGTATATTTTTCTCGTCAGATGTGATTTTTCATTGAAGAATTTTCAGAGAAACGTTTTTTCTGAAATTCAGTATCGAAAGTGTGAAAACAAATTTTGGGAGAATAATAAGTTGCATCTAATATTAAAATAATTAATATTAATTCGCGAGATGATGTGCCGATGTGACGGAAGAATCGATTCACATCCGAGGAAGAAGAACTTTTGAAGGTATAGCGTGTGGCGCAAGAAGATGTTAGAGTACTATTGACGAGAAAACCGAATTTTGGGGAAATAATCGATTAATAAATTGGATCTGATATTAAAATAATTAATATTAATTCGCGAGACGATGTGCCGATATGATGGAAGAATCGATTCCAAGAAAGGAGAACTTTTGAAAGAAGGTATAGCAAGAAGATGTTGGAGTACCATTAACAAGAAAACCGAATTTTGGGGAAATAATAATCGATTAATAAATTGGATCTAATATTAATAATTAGTATTAATTCGCGAGACGATGTGCCGATGTGACAGAAGAATCGGTTCAAGAAAGAACTTTTGGAAGAAGGTATAGCAAGAAGATGTTGGAGTACCATTGACGAGAAAACCGAATTTTGGAGGAATAATAATCGATTAATAAATTGGATCTAATATTAAAATAATTAATATTAATTCGCGAGACGATGTGCCGATATGATGGAAGAATCGATTCCAAGAAAGGAGAACTTTTGGAAGAAGGTATAGCAAGATGTTGGAGTACCATTGACGAGAAAACCGAATTTTGGGTGAATAATAATCGATTAATAAATTGGATCTAATATTAAAATAATTAATATTAATTCGCGAGACGATATGATGGAAGAATCGATTCAAGGAAGGAGAACTTTTGGAAGAAGGTATAGCGTGTGGCGCAAGAAGATGTTGGAGTACCATTGACGAGAAAACCGCAGTGGTCCGTTTGTCAGCGTCTCGTCCTTTGAAGTGGGCCCACCCACGCTCGCCTTTCGTTATTTAGTCGACGGAGCAAAAAGCATTCCCAGTCATCATCGTTTGTAACGCGTTACTGCCAACATCGGCCGCAGTCGACGCTGTCTTTTGTGTTAGTCTCTGTCGAGTGTTGGTCGAAAGGTCGAAAAAATCAAGGAGCAACTCTTCTTATTCTCCGCGTCGGAAAATCCCTCCCGTAAAAGAATTTTCAAAGTTGAGAAAATTCGAAACGTTCCTCCCCCGAGAATTCGATCAATCGTTTATATTTGAAAAGTATAAACGAAAAAAGGGGATTAATATCGTAGAAAATCGATTTTCGTGCGATTGATCGTTCAGCGTTTCGATATTCTTCTCATCAGAAAATTATCCGATGCTTAACTTTTCCATCAATGTTCCATCGTTTGAAATTTTCCTATCAGCCTAACAACCTGTTATTTTAGACAACTTTCCTCGCGCAAGTTGATCAAACTCAACCCATTATTATTTTATAGTTAAACCTATATTCCTAGATTATATCTATTCTAAATAAAACCTATTACTTCACCTTCCCTATTTTTTAAACGCTAAAAGTTAAACATTAGACGCTAATTTCTTCCTCGTCTTCCTCGAAATTTTCTTAATCTTACCAATTATATTATTCGAAATTATCCAACTTAAATTTGAAACTTAAATTTTTCACGCGTTTCTCGTCGCTCGAAATTTTTCACGTTTGAAAAAAAAAAAAGAGATTATAAATAATCCTCGCGTCGAAGTTTTTTCAAAGGATTCATCTGTGAAGGCTCGATGAACCGATGATGGGTCGAAAGTATCGGGGGTGGAGGAAGGGAGGGGAATCGACCGCTATGGAAACTCGCGTATCTCGAAGCGGATGTGCGTTTGACGCTGTTATTCGGTGAACGAATGTTCAACTGGGGCCGATATTTCGCGGAGGGGGAGGGAAAATAAAAAAGTGTGGCAGCCACGAAACAAACGATTCGTCGTTGTTCCGCCTCCATTGTGCTTCTCACGTCCATTGCACGTCGAGTCATCGTGTCATCCTCGCGTCATCCTTCTTTTGACGAGAAATTCCTTACGGACGGATGACGATCCGATTTCCAAAGTCCGAGCAATCGAATTCTTGTCTTGTGGGAATTCGAAGGGAATACAAGAGTGGTGGTGGTTGTGTATAACTACGTTAGCGCATGAGTCACGAACGGACGGTCGTATTTTGGGAGAAAAAGTGGGTTAACGAGAGATGCTGTGCAACGTCTGCTATTGTTGGATGACAGATATCTAACCTGTTTCTTTTAAAAAAAAAAAAAAAGATCCGCGAAAATACCGCGAGAATATAATAAAATCTTAACGGGCGATAAAGTTGGTCCGATAATCGAGGTGTCGTTAAAATTTTATATCTTTATAAATCGAACAATCTTTCTCTTTTTTTTTTTTTTTTCGAACTAAGATTCATCGAGAATAGTCTCCAAATTTAATCTCGAAAGTTGGTGGAACGATTCAACCGTTGAGGAAACATTGGATGCATTCGTGAAAGATTTGAAAAGTTGTACAATCGTAATGAAACGAAGGAAACAAATATTCTATTCGAAATCTATTCGAATTTCTTTAACCACTTGTACACTATTCGTTCACAATCTATCTATTATTCATCTCGTTTTCTGAAAAATTCCTAATTTCAAATTCAAAATATTCAATTAACTTACAAACACTCTCAATTTTGATTAAAAATGCCGGGATTCCTTCAAATCTCTCGTTTTCTGAAAAATTTAATTTCAAATTCAAAATATTCAATCAACTTACAAACACTCTCAATTTTGATTAAAAATGCCGGGATTCCTTCAAACCTCTCCTTTTCTGAAAAATTTAATTTCAAAATGTTCAATCAACTTACAAACACTCTTTTTACAAAATTCGCAGCTGATTAAAAATTCCGGGATTCAAACCTCTCCTTTTCTGAAAAATTTAATTTCAAATTCAAAATGTTCAATCACAACTTACACCGAGATTTTCACAAAATTCGTCTCACCTTCCTCGAAGAAGAAATTAAACAAAAGGTATGATAAATCGGGATCTGAGCGGAAATCCGGCGTGTCGCAAGCGTGTCGTCGGTACGCGTGCGATGATAGTCCGTTTTG
The DNA here is from genome assembly GCF_003254395.2 of Apis mellifera. Taxonomy (NCBI): domain Eukaryota; kingdom Metazoa; phylum Arthropoda; class Insecta; order Hymenoptera; family Apidae; genus Apis; species Apis mellifera. Next base: position 6,095,991 of record NC_037652.1, read on the forward strand.
GATTTCTCCGTGGAGGAGGACGCGGGATTGGATCGTGGACAGCCGCAACGCGACCGCCGTCACCGCGATCATCGCCACGTCTCTCCGAGTTGCAGCGCGTTAATGGGTATTGCGATTGGTCCGGAAGATCCTGATTTACCTGGACCCAAGGCGAAATTGTTCGCCGGCGATAATAACAAGGCGGGCTTTACATCTCTCCGATCCATCCATCCCCCTCGTGTCGTTGCGCGTGATGGACGTAACGACACCGTGTCGAGTGTGAACTACTTTGAAAATTGGCGCCGCAATTGAGAGGAGAATCGATGAATCGGACACTCTGAATTTTGGTATCCTGATTTATACGATGAAGAATGAGTTTCTGAAAGGCAGAGAACGAGGAATTTAGGTAATCGAGTGAATTCGAATACGTCTTTTTTATTAACGGATTAGAGCGAATTTACACAAAGGGCCAATTAAATTATATGCGTGGAATGATTTAAGATACGGGATTACGGTAGATTCATGTAAATGTCCATCGTGGTGGCGTTTAATAGCCAGACGGTATTGTTATGTAAATCGGGCGTTTGATGGTTACGGATATATAATCTCTCATCGAGGCTGGTTTATTAAAGCTTAATAAAGCGCGAGCCGGGATTCTTAAAGATACATTTCAAATCGATTTAACCAGTTACGAATCGCTACAAATTTCACGATCGAATGTTCTGCGAATATTTCTATGCTCGTTCCAACCCAATTACCCGACAATAGCGGCCACCAACGAATTGCCTTCAATGTTAACGCGTTCTTTTAACCAGATCTGGACGCCTGCATCCCCGGGAGAGTTGACCGTTTATTGGACCCGGAAATCGGTGTGCAGACGATCCTGCGGGATTCCAAGAATTCTTGCCGCGCGCGTCTCGCTCGAAATCTCGCGAGGAGAGATTCAAGATTCGGCGCCGAATCCGAATTTCGTCATCCCCCCTGCATCGCGTAAATAATTTCGAGGAATCGAGTCGTTGGAGAGAGGCAACGATCGTTTGTCGTTCGACGACTCGACTCGGTTATTTCTGGAACACGTGGCCTCCGCCAGTCTTGATGAAATCAGCTACCTATTTCTGAAACTTTGTCCGTTCCTTTTCTATGTTGGTTATTTAACCATCAACGATCGATCCGAAACGAAATTTTCGTTTAATTTATTCCCAAGAAATGTTCTCCGCTTCGAAAATAGATGTATTTTATTTTATTTCGTATTCGTGGAATTCTGATTGTTCGATTCGTTACGTAACGAAACGATGTATATATATATCGTTGGAAAGATTAAGAAAGATGAGAAAGAAAGGATTCATTTAACGGATTATCAATTTCCTTTGTGGATCTCTTTACGAATATCTCTTCGTCCCGCAGGATAATTCTACAAAACACGATCAACAATCTTCTTCTTCTTCTTTTTCTTCTTCCTTGCACAACTCCCCAGTTCCAGATTTGGTTTGATTTAATTTACAATCGATAAAATGATGTTCGCTCTTGTTCGGGCAATTTTTAACAAATTTAAATAAAATCACCCAGTTCACGGCCAACAATCCTGTACAACCACGAGGAGGAGAAAACTCCATTCCCAATGGTTATATCCATTCGTAATGACATCGGCTAATATTATTCATGAGTCGATCGGGTAATAAGTCCCTCCTCCCTCTCCCCCTCTGGATTCTCCCCGAGGATCGTTCCGCCGATTTCTACCACCGTTCGAGGGTCGAAACGGGGATAGGGGAGGGGAAGGGGGGAGGTGGTATCGAGTTACCTGTGTGTCGTCGGCCATATTGGAGGTAGAGGAATTTAATAAAGCCGATTGGTAAATTGCCACCGAGAAGCGGAGGCGCCCTCCCGGAAGACTAACCGAGGGACCCGTGTAATGGCTCGATCCGCGTGCAAACACGTCGTCCCATTCGACCCTTCGAGCCACGATAAAGCGAAGGAGAGGTGGGGCGACGTGGTAATTAGCAACCCGTGAACTCTCTCTCTCTCTTTTTTTTTTTAGATACTTGTTTCGTGATTAGTTTCGATGTTGCAGGAGATCAGGCGTTTGACTCCTGTCGGATATGCCTCGTCTTCTTTGAATTCATCCGCATCACGAGGGAGAGATCTTTGCGTTTAGGATATTAGATGGTGGAGAATTGAGGGGCGGCGAATGTTAAGGGAAGCTTTTTTAATTTTCTCGGCTGGTGCGATGGAAAATCGATCGTTTACTCTTGTATATTTGTTATTCCAGAGAAATTTAAAAGTTTGCTACGAGAAGTGAATCGTGTTACGATATATCATAATAGGGAATTTGAAAAAGTGAAACGAATCTCGTACGGGGATTGGAATCGATGGATTGTTGACGGGGTCTACGCGTCTTCCGCCACGGAGCTCTCTTCTTCAGTTATATATATAATTCCTTGTTCTTAGACGTGTAGTCCCCTATTCCACAATACGACATAAATGAATCATCCGTAATTCTGTAATGAAAAATTGACGTAATATAAAATCTATTTAAATGATCCTGGATGCTGGAAACATAGAAATTTTTTTTAGGAGAGTGGTGTTTTGTCGACTTTTACGATAATCGCGAACGATCGAAGACACTCGGGCGCGGAAAGTGGCGAAGCCGCAAATCGGTGGAGCGAATGTCCAAGCCTGTGGGCTGTGCAGCGCACAGCACGACACTCGAGCACGCGATCGATACCCTCCAGTTGCATCTAATCGGCGATTTGCGATACGTATGAACGATTTCGAGGGCGCGCCGTGCTACAAATTACGTTGAGCACTCCCCCGGCTCGAGATTATCTTGCGGGCTAGCGATCGATGTTTATGAAAAACCGGGGCACGATAGTCGAATCCGCAATAGGGTCGATTTACATGTCGGCTCGTATGCAAACTACATCGTCATGCACGATTAACTGGCGAATTGCACAAAAGCTCCTCTCCCCCGCTATCCTCTCGTTTCGTTATTGGACATTCGAAACATTGGTCGATAGAGATCTCGATTAATTTAAAACCCTTGGTGTAATTCGTCTAAACACCGCCACCGGTTCGAAGCGCGTTTAAAAAGATTTGCGGGGACGCTCGTTGGGAATTAAATATTAGATCGGTTCGATTCAAATTGTATTGTTTCCACCATTTTAAACCCGTGAAACATTCGATCGTTCTCATTTTCAACCGGTATTTTATCGGGGAAACTTTCCGTTATCCTGTTAATTCTTAAGCCAATTACTGGCTTCTGTTACTTTTTTTTTTTCCAACGCAACGTGCATAAAACAAACGAACAAATCATTAAAGCGATTCTCTCTCTCTCTCTTTCTAGTAGAAACTTGATTGAAACCAGGCTGAAAAATATAGCCGAATTGTTGCTAGAAAGATACGTATTTTTAATCTATCCGGATCCCGGATTTAGACAATTCTATCTAGATTTATGCATTTAACGCAGCCAGTCAACTCCTTTATCCAGAAACAATATCACGTGTAATGTGTCGAAACAATGTGTGACAATTTCATTTTGATAATCGAAATAATAATATACCATTAATTTCCAGCTTGAATCTAGATTTCGAATCGAGACAACAATAGAATTCATCGTTTAAACCGTTAATGGACCATCGATTTTATCTATAAAATAAATTAATAAACGCGTCGAATTAATATCGGGCCGGATATAATTTCGTACAATTTCGAATTTAGCCGGTGGTGGTATGGTGTCGGAGCGGTCGGAACAGGTTGCAGAGAGGAGAGGAGAGGAGTCAAGGCGTCTTGTCGGGCCCAGCCCCATCGGGAAATCATCCCTTAGGCCTTCGACTCGAGCCAGCCATCCCCTCCACCCATGAATTACTCGGCTACACGTGCTCGCCCTTCGGCGATTGATACACGAAGCTTAAATTATACACGGATCTGATCCCCGAAGCGCGCCTTAGGCGGCCATCGCGCACCCGGATCCGCGCTGGATCGTGCGTCGTCGAATTTAACGTGTCGCCACTTTTCCTCCCCCTGCAATGAGGCGAGGAATAATCGAGTGATGATTGACAAATTTTGCGAGTGCGGAAAAAGGAAGAAAGCTTTTGAAGGAAAATTGGATAACTTTGAAACGAGTTGATTTTTATTTAAGAGAAGTTTTTTTTTGGGAATTAATAGTGGAATCTAGTCGTATCTAGGTTCTCCAGCATGAAGCTAGAGTGAATTTTGAAGGGATAAATGGGAACTTTTTGAATTTGAAATTTGAATAAAAGAAGATTGGACGCAGGTTGATTTGATTGAAGATTTTTGTATCTAAATCTCGTGTCGTCATCACTATCAAAGAATGAACTTTGAAGAAGCGAGAAGGTGGAAACTTTTGAGGGAAAATTGATTTTGATGGATTCGATGGGGAGTTAAAGTTCGAAAATTAAGGATCTATAGTTTAGAAATCTAACTATACTTTATATCCTCTCGAAGTGAACATTTTGAAAAAAAAAAAAACGTTGAATAGAACTCTTGCAATTTATTAAAATTCAAAATCTATATTGCTTAGAACTTTGAAAAACTGGATAAATAAATAAAAATGAATACACGGAAGGAAAATTAGGATCGATCAGAACCCCCCGCTTCCTTCTTCGAGTCCCGCGATTCGAGCAAAGCGAGGCTACCCCCTTCGAAACATCCGGATGAATAAATTAAAACCCGAGGACATCGATTTCAAATTTTTAATAAACAGCCGGGTAAAAAAAAAAGAAAAAAGAAAATCGTGCTAACGGATATTAAAATTTCTCGGAATATAAAGTATTGACAGAGAGATCGGTAGTTCGAGAAGGCCGTACTTTGTTCGTGAATTATCGTAATCCCGAGCGGCGATATCCGACCTGATTCGCTTGGGTCAAAGTGTAACCGCATCCAGCCGCGAGGCACGCCTGAATCGGGTGGAAAGGATAGCCCTTTCCCTCTCCCTCTCCATGACTTTCCCCGTCGAGCAACGTCCCCATTACGTAGATAGAACTATCGATCTATATCTCGCACTGCTCGGACGAATTTGTTATCCGTCTGTGACAGACCGGATTCGACGCATCTCTCCTACCCTTTATATTAATTCGCGAATGGAATATTCACGGAGAGGGGATGAAGAACACTGATCCTCCTTATGAAGAAGAAGAAGAAGAAGAATCTTTCCGCGTGGAGGAGATTGATGACAATTTCCGTTCCCGTGGCAAGGTTGCGGTCCGGAAGACAAGGGCTTTGTCCTACATCCGTGGGAATTGGGTGGATGCTCGAAACTTCTTCCCTCCGCCGACGAGAGTGTGTGAAAGCTTCGTTTCGATCTCTGCAACTTCCCCCTCCCTCCTTTATCCTCGAGGACGCGTGTATAGCGGAGTGGGTCGACGATTCGTCGGCCACAATGGAGGAGGAATTAAAATAATTCGACTCGAAGGAGAGGATTATATTTTTAACGAAGGAAATAAGAATTAGATCGTGGATCGTGCCGGTGTTTTCGTTCGACTGAGCTCGGTGTATAGCGTCGCACGGCGGTTCGAACAAGGAGGGGGAAAACAGAGGTCGAAACGGCGATCGATGTTACAATTAATCGGTTGATAATAAATAAACACGAGATACGAGTCGTATATACGTTATGTATGTGTATACGCGTATATACTCAACGCAGGGGATTATTAATCGTAGATCCAACGATGGAGTGGAGAGTAATAATTTTTGGTTTTGCAAAAAAATGGTGTAGGGCTTTTAAAATTTTTATCCTATATATGGGCGAGAACCCATTCTCGAAAACGATCATTTTTCGCGGTCTATTCGCTTATAATGCATATTTTAAGAGGGAAAGGCTCGGGTATATGGCTTTTTCATTTTTCAATTTTTTCAATTCGATGTAAATTAATTAGTAACAGTGACGAGAGAATGTAGAGAATGTAGAAAAAAATTCTTGATTTATATTTATTTTATTTTTTATACTTTACATGTTCGAATTTACTTCCGAGTGTAAAAAGAAAAGAATTTTATCGCATTTAGCGATTCCAGTAACGGAATTTTCCTCGTTCTCGACTAGCGTAAAGAATATATACCCGAGCTTAGAGAGAGAGAGAGAGAGGGGTGGTAACTAATTTATCAGCAACGGTCCCCTTCCCTTCGTCGAAGGGAAAGTGTAGAAACAGCCGTTGACGACGTTGACGTGCCGTAATTTGACACTCTGAGTGATCTTTACAGCGTGAAAATCGTGAGCGAGGCGCTAACAAAGATGACTGACGACGCGTCGCCTCCTTTGCACCTTTGTCGGGATTACGACGACGCCGTTGGAGCGACGCGTAGGAGGAGGCCTCATCCGTTACCTGGCATCGACCAGACGTCGAAGTTGGGGGGTGGTGCGTCGGGCCGGACGCCGACGCTAATTTCGCGTGTGCCGATCGATCGCGGCGCGGCTCCGTTCACCGCGTATGCTTTCTGCGCCAATTTTTGAAACGGAGATCTGTGGGTGTATTTGGGGAACATTTTTTAATCGATGATTCCAAGGATTTTATTGATAATCGTTTTCGAATCATGTAAGTTGTGAACTCTTGGAAAGAACTATGCACGAGACGATATACGAATTTGGAAAAAGGTTGGAATAAAATTTCTCGTGTTCCATTTGAAATATCAAATATAAAAATTTGTAATATGCATAATTTAATTCGGTTAATATTTATTTGATATGATTAAATTAAATTTATTTGTCAGTATAATTATTTTAATATGTACACAGGGAAGGAAGCATTGTTCTTTCACAATTTTTCGCAAATATAACATTACCAGATTGTGGAAATTTTTTGTATTTACGAGAGATTTAAATATAAAGAGAAATAAAAAAAGAAAAAAAAATCTAGAAAATACAGGATGAAAGTACAGTGAAAAATACAGCAAAAATATAAAGAATATTCGGCCAAAAAAATTTACACAGATGATACAGAATAAGTAAAATATGTATCTTTGTTTCACTTCTATTTTCGTATCTGTTAAAAAAAAAAAATAAAAAATTTAAACTCGCCTAAATATATTCACAATCTAAACATTACTTTTCAATATATATTATATCACTGAATAATAAATTTCCAAATATTCGAAATTTTCTCGAATTCACGAATTCAAAGAATAGTGAAAAAGAATTCGCTTCCTCTAATTTCTTACTCATTTTCGCCCCGCAAAAGAAAAAGAGAAGAAAAAAAACCAACATTTTTCCACGCGAAACTTTTCTCCGCGCAACTTCTTCCTCCTCTCCCTTTTTTCTTCCCCTTCATCTTCGCCACCCGCGAGCTCAACAAGTAGAAATTGCGAGAAGGGAGAGACGAGGCGAGACGGATTTAATGGAAGTCGTTGCGGGGGAGGGGAGGGTGACGATTCGACGATAACGCGTCGATTTTGAAGCCGCGAATCCGAATAAGTTAAGACGATTAGCCGTGGATTACCGCGCCTCTTCTATTCCGAGCAGGGCGGGCTAATGGGCGCGCGATAGAGGACCGAGCCTCCTCCTCTCTGAATTTCGATTAAGAGGGGTGAAAAGGAGGGGGAGGTGAAAAGGTTGGCCGCGTGCGTTTTGCGTGCGCGTCTGCTTCGATTACAAGTTTAAATTAGTTTCGTTAAGTTTGTTACGCGATTACATATCGCGACGCATTCTTAGGCCTGGGGAAAGGGGAGGGAGGGGGTTAATTAAGCTGTCTCTTAAAGTTTTCAAGCGCACCAAAGTGCGTCAACGTCTCGATAATCGGCGATCTTTTGGCGATATATTTTCGAAAAGATGTATCGGTGAGATATTATTGTGCAAGGTTTCGATTGGATCGTAATTTTTGCAAATGTTCCTTTCGAGCGAAAGATTCGCAAAAGAGGAGATTCTAAAGGGTAAAAGGGACGTAAGTTGGATTTGGGTTTTATTTAAATTGGAAATATTGAAGTTAAAAAGCATTTACGAAGCAGCAGTAGGGAAAGGAGTGAGGGAGCAAGTTGGTTGAGAGGGAATTAAGCTTAAGTCGAGAGATAATAATATTATTTAAGGAAGTCCCGAAATTCAACGAGACTATTCGATTTAGAGTGTTAAATTCCATCAAGCTGGAGTCGAAGGGACAGTAAATTTGAAGCTCGTTCAAGGGGCCATTAAACTGCAAAGAGGAGGAGGAAGGGTCGAAGGGCTGCAGTTGAACGCGTCAAATATAAAGCGTGGCAAATTTACCGGATATCAAGTTACACTCGCCCGATTCGAGGGTTCCAAGCACGGCGAATACCCAGACTTCATCCATCATTCTCGTCCCATTGAATCCACTTTATTCGTTTAAACACGGGCCATCTTCGACTCGTTCTCTCGCTTCTTCGTCCAAAGAAGATCCAAAGAATTTTCCCTAAAAATTATTCCCACTTTATTTCTGCGATTAAATCCGGAAAGAAACGGAAAACGAGCGATCGTATCCGACTTTTATCCTCGCCAACAAAGATATAAAAAAATATTCAAAGGATTCTCCCGAAAATCCATGATTCGATTTCGAACAGACTCTGATAAAATAATACACACACTCTTCTTTTCATTCCCATGAAATACAAATTCTGCAAGAATCCTTAGAATCATAGCTCCGTAAGAACGGACTGTTTCCTTCAGAGAGTGAAGAATTTTCTTAGGCAAATCTCGAGATCCGTTCTCGAGAAAGGCAAAGAAAAAGATTAGAAAGAGAGCGGTTCATCGGAAAACGCGTGACCCAAAGCAAAGGAACTGTCAAAGTCTCTGCCGTTGGATTTTCGATTAAGCGAACTATCAAAATCACGACGACGACGACGACGGCGGCGACGACGGCGACGACGCGTGGCGCGCACCGTCACCACGAGTCCTGAATCAGAAGTTTAAATTAGTTTTGTCGAGTTGGCCCACGCGTACCCGGTAACCCAACCCCTAATGCGTTGCCTCTGATTTTGAATTATTGGATGTACATAATTCCCCTCGGTGATGGATACCGTGGAGTGGTGGGGGAAGAGGGGAGCCGATGTCGACGAGGAGGGGGGGTTCCGCCACGGAATAGTCCCTCCTAATGGATACATACCGAACTACATCCCCCTCAATTTCGATTAAGTGCTCCATCAAAATGGCAACCCCTGAGAGGGCAAACAGTTAGAGGGCATCGTCTACCTAGCGCCTTGTAATTGGTTAGTCCTCCTGGCCAAATGCTCCATTCCTGGTGCGCCATCTTGCGCAATTTTTTCAATCCGTCGAATCAATGGAGGGCTATTATCCACCTATTGATTCGTCCTTAAGAGATTTTGCGTCGAGGGAGAATTTTTCTTTTATGAATTATTTTCGATCGTCGATTAGACAACGTGGATGTAATATCAAAGGAAAGGGAAAGCGTGAGAAACGAAAGAAAGGCTACGAATCGATATCTCTCTCTTCGTGAGTCGTGGTGAAAGGAGGTTTACTTCCGTTTTTGGGTATAAATCAGTCACGTTTCGCTCGAGGAAAAAAAAAGGAGAGAAAAGTAAGGAAGAGGCTTTACTTTCTACCCTTTCGACGTAATCTTTTTTACAAGGAAACCGCAACGACGGTCGGATTGGATCAGAAATTGAAGGAAGATCTCGTCACAGATTTTTCAAACTTCCCGCCGAGTTTTGGTTTACCGACCAAGATAGATAAGATCCGAGTTTGCGAAAAGATTAAGGAAAAAATTAAAGCGTTGCACGATGATGCGGATAGAATAGAGCAGGAGTTCCTTTATCGTGCATTTTCATGGTCACGAACGAAGAATTGGAATTACAATGAGTGGTACGTACATGTAATTGAATATATTTCGTGTCTCTCCTTTCGCATTCTACGGATTTTTAATTACATTTAAATTTCACATAAATGAAAAACCGTGTATTACTTACCGATGAAAAAAATTGCGCTCGCGTAAATGCGAACGTAAGGGAAATTGTGCTTCTATATCGTATAAAAATTCTCCATTCGAACAATTTCGATGGGTATTGATTTCCAATTTTTTCTATAATTGCGTTTCACAACTCTTGAACCGTTCAAGTATCTCGAATTTCTGTAATTTAATTCCTTCCAGTTCAATGTTACGTATATATAACGCGATACTTCTTCTTCTTCCAATATCTTTTTTAAAATTATTAAAAAACGCTAATAGAAATACTGCAAATATATATTTCAAACGATCGATTCGAAAAAAAAAAAGAACGACATATAACCGAAGAAATAACGCCAGAGATAACGAAGGAAAATTATTTTTTTAAAAATTCGTATCTCGAGTCGAATTTTTTCCAGAACGTCGAATAAGAATTTTCCCTTCGCGAGGCGAGAACACGAAGCGTGAATTTTCTTCTTCTTCTTCTTCTGTAATCTTACAAAGCGGAGCAAAGGGATGGATTTGCAAGGAATACCGATGCTGGCTCTCCGTGGATCCAGCAAGCGCGAATCCTTCCTTTCCGTTCGGCGTGACGCTCGAGCAAACCCATCCTGGGTTAAGATGATGCAGAGGGATGGAGGGTGTAATTATTTCTTGGGCAAATATTCGAGGGGGAGTGGGGGGCACAGGTTGGCCGCTTGTTTCGCTTTTATTAAACTCGCGCTCTCTCGTCCACTCTCGTCTCCACCCTTCCTCCCCTTTTAATAAAAGCCGATATTAAAGGTATTAAGTGCGGAGCGATCGTGGAAAGAGGCCACGAAACCATCCCCCAGATTTTTCTTTCCATATTTATCTTCTCGGTTTCGGAGGAATTATTCAAACGATGTCGATTATTCGTTTTCAACGCCTCGTTAGGCCAACCCTTTTTTTCTTCTTCCTCCTTGTTTGATCAAGATTCGAAGGGGGGAGGGAAAGTTGATTTTATTTAGATCAATTCGTTGGAAGGTTAATTAATTAATCGGTATGTAAAATTGTTGGAATTTAGTTACAACGTAGAGAGGGGTTGGGAGGTTCGATCGATTCATTCCTGATTTTCGAATCTCGAAATTCGAGAGAAATTTCGAAAGAGATTCGATTAAAAATTTTTACGGAAAGAGAGAGATTTACACGAATAAAATATCTTTCTCTAATTAAGAAAAGTAGATGGAAGAAGATGAAATTCAAGCGGTCGAAAGAAAGGACGAGGCAACAAGGATATCGAATAATTGTTGAAAATTTTTCTTCCTTTAATTTAAAATAATATCTCTGCGAATCTCCACGAGGATCCCTCTTTAAACAAATTTACCGCGCATTATTTTCCACCGCGACGAGAATCACACTTCAACGAGCCGGAAACGGTGCGCCAGCTGCATACACCCGCCCGTCTCTCCTCTCCCAAGATTTCTCCCGTTCTATCAAAACAACCATCAATCTATCCTTCGACCGGGCAATTTCTCAACATCGATCAAAAAACGCGCCCCGAAACAACGCATATCGCCCCCTCTCTCATAAATATCCTTCTACGCGGTGATAAAAAAATTACCAACGACTCTAAGCCGGATATATAATGTACACACATATATATATCGATCCGAAAAAAAGCCCTTGTTCCTTCTTTCCCGTCCAAAAGTCGTTCGTAAATGTGTAGCCGCGGGTAGAACTACTACTTCTACTCGAGAGTAGAATCAACCCTCTCTCCAGACCAACCCTCTTTTTCTTTTGTTCTGCAGTGTGTGTAAATCTTGGGCCGGCGTTAATAAGTAGAGAGACGTTAATACGTGGAAAGAGGGGGGATACAGCTAAGCAATAAGAATCGTGTTTTCGAGAGTTGATCGATTTGGAAATGAAATTTGGAATATCTGTGCGTAGGAAAATTTGATCGATTCTCACTCATTAATTTTATTATACAAGTGATTAATCATTTATTACTCGTAGATATAGACAGTGCGCCAAGTCTCATCAATAAATTAACAATTTTAATTTTGAAGATAAGATCTAAAATGAGCCTAAACTCGAAACCTGGAAATTATATGATAATAAAAAAAATTTGTGATTAATCATCTGCCAAAAGCTAGGAAATTCCATCGAGATTCTCAACACCAACAATTTTCCAACGATGGTAAAAAAAAAAAGAAAAAGGAGCCATTAATCAAAGCCGAGGCACGTCGAGAGACGAGCCGAATCTCATTTTCGCAGGTTTATCGAAGGCGGTGGATCAAGGACCGCGTTAATTCTCCCCTCGAAGATCTCGATTAGAAACTAAACGCACGTCGCGTGTACACACAGTCGGTCGCTGTTAATGATTCGGTTACAAAGCCTCTGACGGGAGGAGGAGGATCCTCCGCGGCTCAGACGTGGCGGCGGCAGCAGCCGGAGCGTAGCTCTCTCTCTCTTCCTCGCTCGGATCAAGGGCTCTGTGCATTCGACGTGTGCACCGAGGATCCAAAGGGGAAACCCGCAGCCTCGAAATCAGCCAAACGAAGAGGAATTAAACTAAAGAGGGAGAGGGAGGATCGTTAAAGAGGAAGAATGTTCGATGCTCGGGAGAAAGAGAAGGAAAAAGAAGTGGAGTGAGTGAAGTTATTCTAAATCGAGATTATCGAGAAGAAGGTTAAGAAGTTTGGGATATTTATATTTTTTTCAACTTTTAGAAGATCGGGGCGAAAAGAGATTAATTTCGAAATACTTTTTATTTCTTACACGAAGATCTTGGAATATCTTCTATTTTCGAGAAGATGAAGAGAGAGAGAGAGAGAAACAAGATCGAATGGATCGATCTTTGTCCAGGCGTGGTAGAATGATATATGTTTCCATTCGAAAGTCTTAGGATCTTAGAATACCTTATATTTCCATTTGAGATACCGAATGAAATGAAAAGAAATTGAGAGGATCTGTGTACAGTCCTGTTGAAAATTCTTCGGATACTTTTTATTTCTGATATATAATTTCGTATATCTAAATTTTCGTTGATTGTTGACCATTATTCTCTACGTACCGCTTTTTCTCTACGTTTCTTAATTTTTTTCCAAATATGATGTCGATCGAATATTTTCGAAAGAAAATTTTCGAACGTGAATGTAGAACAGTTGAAAGGATTGTGAATCCTAGAGAGGGAAGGATAAACATGGGATAAAGGGACGATATATCCATCCGTGGAATTTCGAAATTTTCGAGATAGATCGGAAAATTGGAAGAGGGATTGAAAGGAAACAAAGAAGGGAGGAAGCGCGTCAGGGGTTCGAGGGTGGAAAGGTGCATGCAGATAGAAGATAGAGACGATAGGAATGTTGGAGATAGAAGCGATGCAACAGGAAGCACACCCCCATGAATCACTCTTAGCACGAATTGACAACAGACAAACGAAACTGTTTCGAAATCCCGTTGCGCCAGAATATCTCTTCCTTCGCCCAATTCACGCTCTCTTTGCACTCGTCTCAATTCTCTAACTATATATATCCTCTATTCATATATATATATACACTCGTCGATGGCTATCTCTCTTCGATCCTCATCGTTATCTTCCGCCCGGAATTTCTCATAGTTTGCAGCTTTGTCAGGGAGAATATATATCTCGAGCTGTTCTTCGTTTCTTTCAATTTCCACCAATTGCAAACAGAGACTTCGAGTTGTTCTTCGAATCAATGAAACGGACGACGCTTCTGCTCCCTTTCTTACTTATTACTTTCCTTCGATTCGAGACCAATTTCGTCAATTCCTTTTTTATTAATATAATATCACTCGACGAAATTTCACTCTTAATCTTCGATATTGTATTCTCCTTACACGTTCTCTTTCGATTTCTCTCTTCTCACGAATCTTTTCACAATTAATCTCTCTCTGATTAATTCAAAAAGAATCGCCCTCTCGCAAACGAGCTGTCTCTCCTCTCTCTTACAAACGAAAGAGACAAAAATAAAAATCTACCAGATCTACGTGCCTTTCCCGAGGGGGAGGACAAAGAGGGGGTTCCTCTTTTTCCCATAAATTCTACCTCGTCCCCGATCCGCGTCACGGTTACTGTTTCGATCCCTTCCGTGTCCACGGGAGCTGTCGTCATAAATTTTCATCGGCTCGGCCAGAGTCAAGGGCAAATAATTTATTCGGCGGCCGCCACCCACCCGCCCGCTAGAAGCACCCTACCCCGGTGCTTGGCCAATTGTTATGCAGATTGAAGTAACACCAGCCGCCAGTTACCGCGCCAATTTCCACCGATACTTAGCTGGATCAAGTTAACCGATTCGAGCTGACCCGTAAATAATTACGTTTTCAACGTTGACGAGCGGCAATCCGGCCGCTTGATCACTCGTCGGATAATTAAGTCGATCGATCGAATTCTTGATCGAGGGAATTGTTATAATTCGGAAAGGGTTAAAATTCTTACGGATTAAGATTTAACGTGAAAGGGACGAAAGAGAGGGACAAATGGTGTTTGTGACATCCGAATATTTGCATATGTGTGTGTATATATTGCGAGTAATTGTCGATAGATGGAAGCACTTGTGTGTAAAAATAGATTGCAATAATCGTTATTTTACGGGGGATGGAAGGATTGAATAAATTTTGAAGACGCGAGGGATAATTTTGATCGAGATGAAAGAATCTTGTTTGCGAATTTTGAAATTTTTCGTGTAAAGCGAAGAGTACGTTTTTAAAAGTATTTTGAAGATTTCTCTTCCTCGAAGAGGGAAGAATATATATCTCGATCGATCCTAGCTCGAAGTAATTATCAAAGACACGAGCAATTGGGCGAGAGAAGATGTAGAAACTGTAGAGGATCGGGCCGGGATAGATCTCGGCAACGTAGTCCACAATTCCAGGATTGTAATTGCCGGGATGCTTATTGTTAATCAGCACAAAGGCGATGTAACGTTGAAGACGAAGGGCCCCATTGTCTCCGGGGTGACGGTGCACGTTTATATAATCACGGCCCTGTAATATCTGCCAGTGTTAATTACAATTGTATTAGCAACGCGATGCAACGCGCATCTTACAATCTTCGTATCGAATAGTCGTATCGATCCTGATGTTATTCGTCGAGTCTCTCTTCCCTCCCCCACAATCTTAATTAATTACCGATTAATTTTACTCGTATCAACTATATTTCAGATTAATCGATTAAACGTTCCTTAAACTCGATCGTTACTTCAGAATCGAATTCATTCTTCAACAAATAAGTACATTTACAATTTTTATTGTTAGAAATTTTCATAGATCTCTTCGCGATTTGGCTCATTTCCGAAAGATTTCTTCGACAACTTTGTCTTAAAAAAAAAAAAAAAAAATATCCACATTTTCTTGGACTCGTGAAAAATTTTCGTTTCATTCGACTTATTGTTGTCGAGAAAAAAATTCCCTTCATCAATTTTCCTCTCCTCGTCATTCCAAATTCCTTCGAAGAGACAAAGAAACTTGGATTATTTTAAGATCGGTTTTCTTTTTCCGCGAAAACGAGCGGGACGAAAGCAAACTTTAAGGGCTAATAATAACAGGGCGACAATGATTATAACAGGATTAATTGGCCTCCACGTTGAAAGTCGACGCCGCGATAACCGTTCACGACGTGTCCCGATCGGATCGAGTTTCCGAGGAGGAGGGGGAGGGAGGAAAGAACGGTTTCGGCCTCGAAGAAGAGGCAAAGAGCCGAAGGGACGAAGATTAATGACGGGTTTCGTCAGATTACGCGTAATGAGCGGACTCACCC
Source organism: Apis mellifera (assembly GCF_003254395.2). Classification (NCBI taxonomy): domain Eukaryota; kingdom Metazoa; phylum Arthropoda; class Insecta; order Hymenoptera; family Apidae; genus Apis; species Apis mellifera. The sequence continues at coordinate 6,111,567 of NC_037652.1, forward strand.
TTCCTCCTCACCATCCTCTTCCCCCTCTTTTGAAAAACTGTCCGGATGATCCTAACTGCGGCCAGAGATTATTCCGTGTCCCTTAAAATGAGGAAGCTCGTGAGAGGGAACCACTGTCCAGATAAACGTTCCATTTACCGGACCACCGGTTTTTCCTTCTCCCGCTTTTCTTCTTTTCGGATCGATCTCCGGGACGTAATCTCGCCTCTTCGTGCGAAATATCAGGAGGGTTCTTTTGTTGATGTTTAAAACGAATTATTAAAACTCGTTACGGAATCTAATATCTCTTAACCGGAGAAGTAATAAGAGATCGACCTACGATAGAAATCTGAAGAAAAATTGATTTAACTTTGCAATAATTATGTAATCAAAGAACAAAACAAAGAGTCAATAGTTGTTCTCACTGTCCTATAATTCTAGTTCTTACGTGTATAGTTTATAATATCGAGTAAATTGTAAATTTTAGGAAAATATAATAGCACTGGAAAGAAATATTCTTCCCAGATAACGATCACAAATAAGAAGAAAAGATAAATAATAATCAGCGCTTGTCCAAAAAATATATAAATAAATATATAATCCTAAAAAAAAAGAAAAGGAAGGGAGAGCCATTGCACCACCACCCATCTCTAATTACGCGTCTGCGGGGGTGGAAAGGATGAGAATCGGGCCGCGTTGGCGCGCGTTGCAAAGGGTTGGGGAGAGCGACCTAAAAATAGCCGGGGCTCGGGTTAATTTTCCAGCGGGCGGAAAAAATATGAAAGGAGGGTCGGAGGGAAGGGAGGCGAGGTGCGTTTGAGGGCCGGTCAACGTGCGTTTAAAACTTTCCTTTCGAGGCCCCGTGCCTCGAGAAGTCAAAGCTCCAGCGACAGCCTTTGAGCAGCGAAACCTCGGCTGTTCCGGGGCGTTGAAGAAACGAAGCCCAGGTTTTCCAACCAGGGTTGGAAGGGAGAAGGTACGGTTGGGCAAGGTTTTTCGCTCCGTCGCCTCTCACCTTCCCCAGGGTGTGACCGGCCGGCCAACTGACCGGAAACGCCTCGAAATCGATCGGAGAAACGCGCCCGTAGTTTCTTCGCGAATTCGAGTGGTGGAGGAAAAGTTTCGTTTCGTTTCGATGCAGGTCTCTTCGTCGATCCGTTATTTTTGGATTTTCGTATGGTATTTCGAAGTTTCTTCTCGATGTCGATGAACACGTGCAGCGATATTTTTCTACTAATAACGTTTGGAACGATTTGGAAGTATTGGGAAGCCGTGGAATTTTATCTTGCAAGGATTTCGAATGTTTGGAAGCGGAACGGTGAATGAAATTGTAAATTTGATTTCGAATTCGTTTGATGGGAGTAGTATCGTGTATCGTTGTTGATCAACGACATTGGAGGAAAGTTGAAAGTATCGCGTATTTACCAGAGAATGCGGAATAATGGAGAAATAATGCAGCAGCTTTAAGGGCGAGAAATTCAAGCGGGTTAGATTGATGAGGTTTGCCCGAACTTGGTCTTTTCTTGATGCGATAACTTGGGGGGGGGGGCTCGCTTGTTTTTCCATCATCCATCACTCGCGAGAGATACGCGAAAGAGCAAATATTTGCGACGACACCCAAGGTCATCGCGATCGAAGAATCATTGTATCGATTCTTGATGAATAGAGCAAGATTTAATCGGATAAGAACCACGATATTGCGATTGGAATAAAAAGATTCGTGAATTGTTATTATTATTATTACTCAACTGTAATATTGTAAAGTCTTCAAAAGTTGGAATCTTTCGAGAATCCTTCTCGAAAATTCTTCTTTCGAAATTACTAGTTATTTCTAACTCTTCATCTCCCCTCCCTTTAATCCCATACAGTTTGAAATTACTTGTTGCGAATTCAATTCGAACGAGAGATTCCCTCTTCCGCGCACGTCAAAGAAAAACTTGAAATTTAAACTAAAATAAAAGGAGAGAGACTAAGGTACACACGACTATATACATATAGGAGAAAAATAACGTATAAGGAAGGAAACGCGGGGGTCGAAGAGGCAATTTGAAACAGTCACCCGGAGCAATGGTAGCAGGATTCTACGATGTCAGGTGGAGAGAGACAGAGAGAGAGAATTTTCGTTTGGACGGTTCGTATTTGGAAAGGGGGAGGGATGAGGCGAAGCCCGCCCTCGAAAACCAGCCTCGAACGTGGATCAAGGGCGAGAGGAAAGAAGGGGAGAAACTTTTCCATTCGGCGGAGAAGAAGAAGAAGAAGATACTGTGTTGGTTTCTCTGCTAACGACGGAAAACGAGCTCGGGACTTTCCGCCGTAAATCCGTCGCGCCAGGAAACCGGAAGCGGAGGGTAACCGAATCGTCCTTGGGAAAGAAAGAAAGAAAGGAGGGAGCGGGGGATTCTTGTTAATCTCGCGAGCGATTTCGTGGGAGGAGGGAGGGAGGGAGGGAGAGGAAACACGGCATGGACGATGCGTGATGCATGAACCGGAAGTGAGGTGGGTGGCCCTGCGTGTCTCGCATATTCTCCGACCGTTTAAAGAACAACGACGAAGGAGGAATCGAATTCCTTGTCGCTTCCATCTTTCGATTTCGATTCTTTGTTATCGCGTCTTTCCTTCTCTTCTTTTTTCCCCTTCGAATTTCGCATTGATTCGAAGCACCGATTTCAGAGAGGAGAAAGTTTGAAAAGACATCCGTCTTCCGATCGAATTTGGCGAAACTGCGAAGGGAGATATTATGCAGAGAGAGAAGAGCGTGGAAGATGAAAAAAAGAAGGGAGATATATTGGATCTTTTTCAATTCCAACAATCGGAAATTATTGCACCGGGGTGTTCTGTATTGGACGCAAACTGGGCGAACAATGTGAGGGGGGAGGAGAAAGTGGATAGGGAGTGGATGTCTGGATATGGCTCCCGCGGGAAAAACGAACCGATCTTTCGCGCCCTGATCAACGGCTCATCCCTTGCTTCCCCCGTTTCGCTCCAATAGCTCGCCTCGACTCGGAGAAACGCCGAAAATTGACCGGGAAATTTATTCGAACGTATCCTTGGGTATCCCTCTACTTTATAGGAATATACCTAACGGTTAATCCGCACACTTTTATATAAGTTTCTAAAAAAAAAAATTTAAGAGATAAAATTATTTATATATTATTTATTCGCGAATTTTTCTTTGCCACGCTCGTCGAATCGACAATTAATCCCGTTAAATTGAACTTAGATTTCCGATATCTAATTGTAATCGTCACTATTCTACGAAAATATCCGGATAAATTAATTTATCCGGATATTTACGTGAACTGTTCTTCTGGAATATTCAATCACAATTATCTCTAATCGTAGAGATATATACTAAATGGAGAGAAAGTCGAAAAAATTTCCTAATTTTATTCGAAAGGAAAAAAAAAGTACAAACGATTTTCGAACCGTTTGATGAATTCGCGAATATCTCATTCATCTTTCATCGCAAAGCGTAGATTTTTTTTTCTTTTAATGAAAATTTGAATCGAATAGTTGGTATAATAATAATAGCTCGGCATAGAAGTAAAGTTATAATGTTATTTCGCGTAAAGGAATATTTGCAGCGGTTGAAATGCAGGCTTCGTTGTCGGATACCTGCTAAAATATTACTTATCTACGGGCAAATACGTAAATACTTTGGGTTTCAGTTCTCTGTATATAGCGAATATTACGCGAGAAATTCTTGAAAACGTTTCTATGGTTACATTCTACGTGAAACCGGAGACACGAGATAACCAAATACACGTTTAACTTGCAAAATTTCATTCCTAGAATTATTTCAACAAACAAATATTCCTCTTCTTCCAAAACAGATTTTTCTCTCTTTCTTTCTTTTTCTTTCTTTCACCAAAATTTCAAAATTCATTTATTTTCTTGTAAAAAATTCGAAAGATAGAATTTTTTTTAATACGATTATTTTAATCTCGAGATTAAATCATAGATCGATTCACAGACTGTTTACGCAATCGATTAAACGATCGATTAAACATTCTATCCGCCCTTAACTCAACTCAACTCCCCTTGGGCAACAACCCCTTACCGGTTAATGATTTTCTATATCTCTTCAAACTCGCGAATCTCGAATCTCTGCGTTAATAATAAAACTGGCCAACACGCACCCGTTCGAGCTAAATTGGATTAATAAAACGAAATTAGCCTCGTTTAAATTCGATGAATCGTGGTGGCCCTCGTCGGGGAAAAATGTGAAAACTCGTGTCTCGCGTGCTAATCGTACGAAATATTACGATTTAACGATTCTTATCATCCTTTTACACTCCAAAAAGAAAAAAAAAAGAAAGAAAGAAAGAAAGAAAGAAGAAAAAAGCAGCCAAAAGAGATTGCAGATTTTTATTCCACCCGCTCCATCGATACAATTGCTACTTCGCCGGTACTCGCCTCACGCTCGCCTTTTTTATAACCCCGTGTCCCCCCAGGTCACGTTTGAATTTTTCCGCACACGTGGCTGCCTCTCTCGGCTCTCGGTCATAAAAGAGCGAACGAAGCAATTGAAAACTCGAGCCGCGGTTTATAGGCATCCGCCTGTATATTTCAGACATTTCCACCGGACCTTTCTTCCCTAGCCACCTTCCTAGGCCTACCTTTTCCTACCCAACGAAAAGAAAACTCCTCCTTACTTTCCTCTCTTTTTTTTTTTTTCATTCCCTCCCTCGCATCATCCCTTAAACTCGCCTTAATCCTTAATCCTCGCTCGAAAACTCCCTTCCATCGGCGATATTTCACGAACGCGTCGTACACGCTCGAGCGGAATCCTTGTTCGTACGCGCGTCGATGTACGAATTCGCGTGGCGATGCGGAAAAGGAGAGGAGGGGGGAGGCCTCGCGATTCTTTGTTCATCCCCTCGTTCAAAGTTTGGGATCCCTTTCGAGAGTGATCCTCATCCGTCCATCGTGTCCGACGGAGACGAGTCGCTTAACGATCGTTTTCGCCGCTGGCTGCGCATCGCGGGTCCGCTTGATTGCGACCAACTGCGGCACGCTTCAATGCGGAAGAGGGCGCGGAATGAAAGGAAACGAGGTCGCGTTCCATTTCGTGTCTCGCCTTTGTTCCATCGGGGATCATCGACGCCTCTTTGCTCGCGCGGATTCGGCCGAGGAAAATTTCGATCGTTTTCGAGCGGAATTTCCAACGAAACTCTCGGGATAAAAATAGTTTCGATTTATTCCTCCATGCATCGAGACGATTAACTCGGTTAATACTCTCAGTTTCTAGCTTTAATTTGTTGGCCAGTGAAAAAGTTAATAGTTGGCGCGTGTTTCGAGGAAAATTTCGTCGGTAGTAGAGTTTCGATACATTGACTCTGGGGATAAAAATTGGTTCCGTTTGTACACAGTACTCGTGGCACTGCTCTATCTATATTTTATCGTCTATTGATTTCTGGCATCCAGCGACGGGCGAAATTTAATAGTCGAGACGCGTCTTTCTCGAGGAAAATTTCGATCGTTTTCGTTTCGCTCGCTAGAGAGTTTTGATTTAATTTCTGTCGCCCCCGGTGATGGGGAAAATTTAATAGTTACGAATACGAGACTTGCTCGAATAATCGTATATTTATGAAAAAGCTAAAATAGCCACGAGTAAATAACTTTTTATTTTTTTCAACGGGTTAATGCGACCAACTCTGCTTCGTTATTCTCGGATCGATTTAAAACACAGAGAGGAGGGAGGGGAAAGAAATCTGGAGAATGAAGAAAATCGAGGAGTGGTCCATCCACTCGTCTTCGTCCAAATGATAATTAGAAGAAACTTGAGCGACCGACAAAGAAATCAGGATAATCCAGCAGGACAATTGAATTACATATTCAAGGGTGGTGCGACTTGTTCCTTTGGAAGAATCTTTGTTTGAGAAGAAAAACAAGGAGGGTAAGGAAAAGGGGAAAAAGAAAGAATGAAAAATTCCAATGGGAACGTGATCAAAACTTGCACCACTAATGATGCGTTTCTTTCTTCTTCGACTCTCGAGGGAGGATCTCGAGTGCGAGTTTTCAAGGAAACTTCTCAAACCCGTCCACCCTCGGCGCGAACACTTCGAAATATCCTTGGGAAACGAGGAGAAGAGAGAAAGAGAGAAAGAGGGAGAAAGAAAGGAAAGGAACATCGGAGGAGGCGTCGATTAGAAGACACAAAGCGCGAGATGCTTATTCATGGGAGGCGTGTTTCGAGCTCGTTTGTATCGTATCTCAACGACCCTCTCACGATTTCTTTTATTCTGCACGGCGAGCATCTTATCTCGGATACTCTCGTTTGCCGAGGCTCAGAGACGAATTAAACAGAAATCTGCGCGCGTGCAGTTGCCTTACTTACGTTGAATTGTTTGCTTGCGCAAATTGGTTTATTCTGGTGCAGACCCCTTTCTCTCTCTCTCTCTCTCTGTCTTGTAGACGTTCAATTTCACTTTGGGCGGGCGGGTTAGAGAAGGCGGATTAGAGAGAAACAGTGTTTCTTCGATCGCAAGCCTGGTTATCGAAAGGTGAGACGTGAAAACGACGAGGCATTGTGAAGTTGACATAGATATATTGGGATACGATTGTTGGAAACAATTTTAGACCGACCGCTTTTATCGTGCGAAACTTCGATTGGAACGAATTAAAATTAGGAAAAATTTGAAGACAATGATTCTCGAGAGATGGATGGGGAGTCGAATCGTTTGAAATATTTCAAACGGCTTTCTATTTATCCATTTCCAGAAGTATCGTACAGAGGAAAGATAATAATTTTCAATCGGTTCATTCGAACCCTATTAAAATTACGAAAACTTTGAACCATAACTTCGAAGATAATTGGAGTCTCGATCGATGAACGAACGAAGATCGTTAGAACCTTCTCCTTTCTCGATTTATCTCGAGATATCATCGTGATAAAAAAAAGACAATTTTCAATCATATCTCCATTGGATTGATACATTGGATAATAATTCTTCACAAAATGATTCAAATGCCATAAGCAAGATTTTGATGGCAAAGTTTTCACTTTCTTCCTCTATAATTCTACAAGAAAAATAGAAATTTCGAAATGCAAATGTTGCGTTATAAAATTGAACACGAATTCTTTGTAAAGAGAAGGTTAGTTTTGCGTTTATTTTACTCGAATCGCGCGAAGTTTGCCCGTTTTCGCGTTTACGAAATTGGCCGCTGCGAGATTAAACATCGCGCCGAGAGGAATTTGTCGATGGTCGCGCGGCTCAACCATCGTAACACTAACAATTTCACAATAATATATTCGGTTCGACATACGCTGCATTACCGTTAATTGCGACGGGGTGGGGGTAGAGAGGGGGAGGGGGAGGAGGTCCCATCGACCCCTTGTACCGAGGCCGGCATATTAATTACATAAATGGAATTAATGCGTCCGCGTACGATTTCCGGCAGCCGTGGCAGACCGATGCAATTAACAATTACGGATATCGGATGTATCAGTTATCGATCGTTTCGCGATATATATATATATACATATACACATACATATATATATATACAATATTTTCTTTTATATATATATATATATATATTGGGTTGGCAACTAAGTAATTGCGGATTTTTTTAGAAAATCAAAGACAATTTTTTCATGGAATTAAATAACTTTATTCTGTAATGTTGCCCATTTTGATCAATGACTTTTTGCCATCTTTCAGGCAGCATCATAATCCCACGTTCATAAAACTTGTGGTTTTTATTAGCAAAAAACTGAATCAGGTACGATTTGATATCATCATCATTATTGAAATTTTTACCATTCAAGGAGTTTTGTAAAGATCGAAACAAAAAGTAATCGGATGGTGCAAGGTCAGGACTATATGGTGGATGTGGCAAAATATCTCAACCAAGCTCCAATAATTTTTGCCGAGTGACCAAAAATGTGTGTGGCTTTGCATTGTCATGATGGAATACAATAATTTGTCAATTCGGGCCGCTTTTCTTCAACCGCATTGTTTAATTTCGTTAATTGTTCAATGTAGACAACAGAATTGATCGTTCGGTTGGGTGGTAAGAGTTCAAAATAGACAATTCCTTTGTAATCCCACCAAACTGATAACAAAACCTTCTTTCGACGAATACCAGCTTTTGATGTTGTTTGAGCTGGTTCACGTGGCCTGCTCCACCATCTTTTCCGCTTGATATTGTTGTAAACAACCCATTTTTCATCGCCAGTTATCAGTCGTTTTAAAAATGGATCATTTTCATTACGTTTCTTTAGCAAATCGCAGCCGTTAATACGTTGCGTTAAATACTTTTCTTTCAGTTCGTAAGCAACCCATGTATCGAATTTTTGAACATAGCCAAATTGTTTTAAATGGTTTTCAATGCATGTACGCGATACATGAAGCTTCTCTGCAATCTCACGAGTTGTACTGTGACGATCCGAATCGATTATTGCTTCGATTAAGTCGTCATCAACTTCAACTGAAATCCGCAATTACTTAGTTGCCAACCCAATATAATCAGATGCGAAAGAAAAATTTTCTGTGCGCTTTTGGAATCGCATTTGGAATTTTTTTATTTTTTTCCTGATAAAAGAATCGAGAATCGTACATGTTCTCGCGCGATGGGATGAAAGAAACGAGAGAGGGGGGAAGGAGGGCAGTTTTATTATATATATATATATAGGGAAGAGAGGTAACCAGAGCAAACGTTAAAAAACATCGCGGTGGCGCATGTGATATTCAACTGTCTGGTCCCACGTGTCAGGGGATATTTCCCTTTGCCGAAACTTCCGCCAACTTGTGCAATATTACATTACACATGGCTACGTAGGGAGTTTCTAGGAGAGGAGAATCTGCATTTCGAGCAATTTCCATGACATTTCGGGGACGGAGGGAGGGAGAGAGGGAGAGGGAGAGGGGAGGTATTGTTCGCAACCGAAAAATAATAGCGCGACAATACGGCCTCCGTGTATACCAGAATTAACCCTCTCGAAGGAGGAAGGGGAGGTGGAGGGTTAATTCGAGCCTTTTTTATTTTCATCCTCTCTAATTAAACTCAAGGAAATCCTCCTTGGATTAATTATTCCAAGAATCTTTTATCGTCTTATTGTTTGATTAAAATTTAACTGGGATAAATAAACGGACGTTTAATCGAATAAAATCAATTCGATCCTTTGAATCGTTTTAAATGAATAGATGACGATGAATATAAAATAACATTCTTCCTTTCGTCTCATCCAAAGTTATTATAAATTATACATAAATTTAGGGTTGAAAACTCGGTGCGATAAAGAAAAAAAAGAAAAAGAAAAACGAAAAATCGCTTTTTCGATTCGTAATATATTCGAATTCCGTTAAATCGGCGAAATTTGGTGGCGAAATCGATCGGTCGGACATTTGGGTTGAAGGATGGATGGAATGGTGATATATATATATATATATACGGCGATGTAGTCTGCCCGTATCGAGAACAGAGTCGTCGACATAAATCAGTGTCGAAGGGAAGGACGGTGGATGAGAATGTAGCGACAAATTGGCGAAGGCCCTTCCGTCTTCGATTTCATTTCGTACACACGGCCACGCCGGGGCATCTGCACCTGCACTGCCACGCTCGTGACGGAATTTAATTTGGCCGGGCCGGAAGTAATCCTGCGCGGCTAGATCCTTTGCGTGCCTGATCGGACGTTGACTCGATCCACTTGTGCGCCACCTCAGAGATGGACAATTTCTTCTCGAACCGTGATTTATTATCAATGGTGGACGATTCGAGGTGGAAGTGATAAAAATAACCGTGATCAGATATCACGTTGATACCAAGGTGAACGAAGGGAAAGGAGAGGAGAATTTTGCGGGTGAAAATTTTACGATCTGATGGAAGATGGAGAAAGAGAAATATCGAGATGAAATATATTATATTTGAGTGGAAATATTGTGTATACTTTGGCAAGTAAATTTTACGATCTTATAAAAATATAAATATATATATTAAAAAAAAGAGGAGAACAAATATTGGGGATGCTTGATAATTAAAATAAATTTTCGATTAACGAAGGAAAATAATTTCTGTGGAACGGAATGATAAGAGATAAATAAAATTCCACGAGCTCGATAATTGATCGATAAGATCGTTTCACTCGTAAAGAAAAATTTCATGATTTGAAAAAAGGGATTTACGCGCGAAAAATTTCGTCGAATTGCGCGTGTGTCGTCATTACATTGCAAGATAGTATCACCAGTATTTTTCCTTTCGACGAGAAACATCCTTACCCCTCCCCCTACTAGAAGCAAGCATTAATCATAAATATCTCAACGAGGCGAGCGCCCGTAACAAAAGAGGCAGGAACAAGAAAAATGATCCTCCACGCTCAATTTTTTAAACGTTCCAAGAGCATACAAATTATCCTCGCACCTCGCGAAACTTCGAGAACACGCGTTGCGAAAACGTGGATAGAGGGGACGAAGGAGGGAGGGAGTAACTTCGTGCGCAAAACGCGAGTACTTTGGGCTTTTTCTTTTAAATATTACATTCACTCGAAGAAGAAAAAGGAAAAGAAAAGAAAAAATCTCTCGATCCGCTCTTCACCCTCGCAACACGCGCGCGACCTCCTCGAGGAACAGGAGTGGGGCTGGAATAATCCACCCTCGCGGATCCCATTGCCCCGCTTGTTGTCAATCAACGTTGCATTATTCATCCCGTGGACCGAATTTATGAGTCGCGAATTGCCTCGGTTGTAATCTCGAAATCCGTTTAATCGATTCCTTCTCGTCGTCGAATGCGAGGGGGTGGACAGTACGATTAATCCTGTCCGCTTTTAATCGATTCTTCTTGTTTCTCTCTTTTTTTTTTCTTTTAGCCGGATAGCATAATAGCGTTGGAAAATGAGAGAGAGAGAGAGAGAAATTTCGGTTCTTTTTTTGGAGAGACGCACAGGAAGGAGATACAATTGGGGGAGGAGGGAAAGAGGGTACAATTCTCCATCCAAAGGCTCGCGAAACGTCAGATTTTGTCATCACCTCGTTTAATTGGAATTCTTTTTTTCACGGGGGATATGAATTCGAGAGAAAACGGTTTATTTATCGGTTCGTTATTTATATTGTTGTTATTGTTGAGGGAACGAAAGAAAGAGAGTTGGATCTTGATTAATGGACAGTTACAAAAATGTTGATTGAAATTTATTTATTTAAACGGATCAAAGAAACTTCTTGAACTCGATTAAGAAAATACACGCAACGATAATTCAATACAAAAGTATAATATGATATATGAGATTACTTCTAAAAGAATAAAAAAAAAATCTTTTGAACGCAATTAAATTAATTATGATCAATTGTAATTACAATTGAAACGAATAAGCGCATTTGAGAGAGAGAGATATGAGGGGAAAAGAGAAAGTATGATGAGTATCAGGGACAAAGAAATAAGAATGAAGGTAGACGGAAGATCTGGCATCTCCCTCCGCTATCCCTGATACACTTGCTTGTAAGCAACGGTCTCGAGAAACCACCCTTCTCCCTCTCCTCTTCCCTCAAACCTTTCCACGAGTGCACGCCACCGAAACTTCGTTCCGTATCCAGCTTCCCCGGCCGTGTTTCTTTTTCTCCCCTCCCCTCCCCTCTCCCGAGCGAAACTTTATCCGGCAAAGCAGCAGGAAAAGTTGAAATGGATGCAGACTTCCATTGCAAGTCCACGAGGCGTCCCCTTGTTGACCCAAGATTTGTATTTTTAAACTTCAACCCCTTTCGCCACCTCTAATCGAGCGAGCCGAAAACTTCTTATATAATTTGTACATCGTGTGATTTAGAGGGGAGCAATCGTTATCTTGCGCTCTTTGGAGGAAATTGGGAAGAGAGGGGGGAGGAAGTTGGGGAGGAAAGGGGAAGGAGGGGATAATTTTTGCCGTTTAATTTAAACTTGAATCAAAACTTTCACTTGTTCCGCTGTAATGGAACTTTTGCGATTCCCACATTTTTGTTTAGAAAGCAAAAACAATCGGGAACTCCGACGAATTTGATAAGAGGAATAAAGACGAAATTGCAAAAAAAAAAATGTACAAACTTTGATCCAATTAAAAATTGAATTCCTCTTTAACGAAACACGGAAATAATTTAAAGCTGAACAACTTCTTTTGAAAAACTCGAAGATTGGAGAATAAGAAAATAAATGAAAAAGAAGAATCACCCATAAAAACGTGAAATTCTATTTCTCGAAACCGATCGATCATCTCTAACTTTCCAACGGTTGTTCGATGAACAACCGTTAACGAAAAAACTGATATATCATGATCTAACCAAAGAAGAAAAAAAGAAAAGACAGAGAGAGAAAAACGAATTATCCAAAAGGAAAAAATAGTTTCCAAAAAAAAAAAGTCTCATCCAAACTCGCGGAAACCGCGAAACCATTGCGAATTCCCGAAATAACCGGGGGGAGGGAGGACGAACTTTTATAATCCGTCGAAATTCTTGGCAGAGATTCCACGCCGGGAAAAAGCAACCGTGTTGTTTGTTGCAACCGTTGGCTCACTGATATTTGAAAAGGACAGCCAGCTTCTCGTCAGAAATTCCTTTCGCGGGAAACCTTGGAAAAAATCCTATGCCGCGGGGCATAGAACGATGTTTTTTCCCCCTCTTTCTTTCTTTCTTCCTTCCGTTCTTTTTTCCAATCCGCAAAAAAAACGGCGCGCGTTTTTTCGAACTCGCGTCGTCCGAAGCGGTTCGATTTGAAGTGTGTTAATTCGGCGCGACAGGCCGGGGCCCAATCGATCCGTGCGACTGGAATTAATGCGGCAGATTTTCGTTTCGCGAAAAATTTCCGCGCCACACCGTTTCGGCTTTGCCTCGACTCGCGTTCGACGAGTTCGTGGATCGATTTCGGAGAAAGAGAGAAAGTAATAAAGTCTCGTGTTGGATGAATTTTTTAAATAATAGTAAATAGGGTTGGATGAAAAGGAATGAAAATGTTAAGGAATGAATTGATTTGATGTATCTGTGCATTCATTCTTAAGATATATATGCGTAGAGATTTTGAGTTTGCATTAAAAGAGATGAGTTATTCAAATTATTAACGTTGAAAATTTTGATATGTTTCTTGGAGAATAATATATAACAAGAGGATTAGGAAAATTAAATTTGTGCTTGGTGGATATGAACTAAATTAACGAATTGAAAACAAAACTTTTCCAATAGATACTATATGAAAATAAGTTACGATGGTAAATTGGAAACGCTATTTTTCCGCTGATCAAGCGAAATGTATGTATATATGTATATAAAAATCGATATCGATCGTTAATTAGAAAAACGAGCGTGCATAAACAACCGTCTAAAATGGGTCAATTGAGTTTCAATAATTGATAACGGTTAATTGCGCGAGGATCAGAGGAGCGGCAGGATTTTTCAAACCGACTTTCCGCTGCTGGTAAACGTTCGAGTGTTTGATTTGCAGATTACTCAGGAGCGGCTGCCACGAGAATCAGGACAGTTTACCGTGTCACGAATCTTCCATCAAGCCGAGTAAACCGTACCACTCGTTACAAACCCCCTCCACCCTATCTAGACCCCGTTTAGAAATCCTTCCTCCTGAATGCTTATGCGAATTTTTGCAATTTTTTTCTTTTCAAAATAAAATTCCAAAATTCTTCTTATTTGATATCGAAATCTTTGTTGCGTTTCGATTATCTTGCTAGCTAAACAATCCCCCTTTTTTTTTAATTAATACTTTTCGATCAAATTGCACTTACATTTACACCTCAAGCTTCTCTCGACGCATCGAACACTTTTACATTCTCATACGAAGAAACGTATTCAAATAAAAATCGTAAACGTTCTCCTCTCTTCCTGTTTTAATAAACTTTTCCACACTAATCAATCCCTCCCTTCTTACCAAACTTTTACCGCGTCACGATCTGTGGCGGGATTAATTCGAGGGAGAAAAGAGTCATCAGACAATATCCTGCCAATTTCCTATTCGAAATCAAGCGATACGTGCAATGGAATGCGATGAAAACGGAATTGTAACGATATATTTCCATATACCCATGGAAAACGTATCTACAACGTTTATATACTTTAAAGAAATAGAAATTTCTCTCTGTTTCTTCATTCCACCTTAGTGAAAACCGACCGACACGAATTTCTCTCGTTCGAACGATATTACCGGCGAGGTGGGATTCGATGGAAGGATCTCCGAATTTATGAATGGGATCAAGGGGTTCACGGAGAAGAAGTTGGGGAAACGAGGAGAAGCTAATATTTCTAGAGAGAGAGAGAGACTTTCGTCGTCGATTCATTGGGAGGGGTGCACAAACGGGGAGGGAAATTGATCAAAGGGACGAATCGTGAGAGGAGTCGATAATGAGCATTTGAAAATTGGGAAAAATTGAGAGGCGATTTCTTCGGGTATAAAGAGAAGCTTTGGTGGCAGGATTTGTCGTCGTTTATTGTTTTTTGAGAAATTTCAGAATATCTTCCGGATCAATGTTTTCGCTACTTTAAGGAGAAAAAGATTGTTATTCTTTCTCACTCGTTCTTGCCTGATCTTAGAAAGAGAAAAAAAGGCTCACAAATTGTGGAATAAATTAAAACCTCTTAGAATAATTTCTTTTTATCGTTTCTCGCGAGATTCTTTCCGAATCTTTCGACGTATCCTATTTTAAAAATGGAGGAGGAAAAAAGGATTGGCGAAAAATCCTAATTAAAACTCGCTCGCGATAATAATCTCTCTTTCTCTCTCTTATTCCAAAAAAAAGAAGGGTGAAAAGCCGCGTGAAAAGCCGCGTGTACACACAGGCCTAGGGTTGTAAAGGTCCCATTTTTGCGGGGAATCCAGGTTGTGGCGCCCATTGAGAAGCGGCGCCGATTTCCCTCCGCAATCCTTGTTAACGCGAGGACAAAAGATTGATTAGCCCAGATGTGTATCGCGGCGGATCAACCCGTCTTCCTCTCGATCGGGCTACGTTTCGTTTGCAAAGAAACTTTCACTCACTGCTGAAAAGAAGTCTTGTGCGAATAATTTAAATAATTTAATCCCTCGTTTCCACGTTATTGTGCTCTTGATCAAATAGCAAATCGATACGTGGGTTGGCAAAGGGATTGAGATTAAGCTTAAGAAATCTTGGTAAAAAAATAGGTGATGAAGATTTAAGATCAATAGAGATACGGGGAAGAGTAATGATTTAGGGAAGGATATTTGCACGAACGTTTCCTCCCCTAGCGCATATCATTAATGGAGGGGAGGGAGATGCTCGAGTCGACGTAGTCTCATTAGTTTGAAGGAGGAACGCGCACAATGCTCGTTGATGCGTCTGTTGACCTCGCGAAACCCTGCCGAGTGTTATCGAACTTAGCACAACGACGACACGCCCTCTCGTTGCCTGTCCAAAGCTTCACGCATTACGCCATCGCCCATTAGATCCGTGGATGCTTCGTCAACGAACGACGGATGGATGGGGAATAATCTCTGAACGGAATTGAATTAAATCTCTTGAATTCTTTTAATTATCGTTTAGAAGAGTATTTGTATATTGTATTTTATATATTATAGAAGAGTAAGAGAAAACGTAGATTTATAATGGAAGTAAATTTGTCGCAAGCAGCTCCTTATACGATTCCATTTAGGAGTTGACAATTCCTCTTCGATCCGCCTTCTTCGAGATTAAAATCGAGAATTTTTTAAACGGAGATACGAAGAAGTTGTAAAAAAAAAGTCGTAACTGGAAAGAAACTTGATGGCTCGGATATTTACATTTAGCGAGGCGGAACCTCGATGGGATTGTTGATCTTTTGGCTTTCAATAATCGACCGAAATGGAGAATGGGGGAAGAGGAAGAGAGAGAAATAGAGGAGAACGAGATGTTTCGAAATTATTCTCGGTTTTATTAATATTCTCGACTTGGAAAATAATTCGAGGGTTTTTCTACGTATACAAACACGAGTGTTTATGGGGGGGGGGGGAGGAAAAAATGGAAACGAAATATGGCTGCTAGAAGGTTCGTTTTGTCGGGCGCGATGAAGTGTTTAATTGAAAAGCGCTCGTATCGAAGTTCGAATACGCATACCGCAATATCAATTGCTCTGTCCACGTTGAACACGCGTGGCCCAAGTGTATCGAAATAACTGTATATCGGTCATGGTAATGAAATTCTGGAAAAAAAAAAAAAGGTTGTACGTTCTAATCGTTTTCCCTTTCGACGAGCAAATAAATTAATTAATTAAAAACTGTCTCGAATTTTGAATTTTACAAATTTGCGCTTTCATCGAGTCGATAAACTTGTTTAATTTAATTTAAAATCTGAAATATAAATCGATATTTGTACCATTATATGATATAGTTTCTCTAAAAATTCTTCGATCTCGTAAATTTTCGTGCCTGATTTATCGTGAATTAAAAAGACACGAGATAAGGAATCCTCTGCGTATCGACACGTTGAACGTTTCCATTAATCAATGGATGCGAGACACGAGACACAAAATGGAAACACTTCCTGGATTGTCCTGTTGGAGTGGCCATCATATCATTCGTCCAACGATCCGAACGAACGCTTAGTTATCGTTTCCAGCTTCGATGATGGTCGAATATATACTTGGAGAAGTAAATAGAATAAATAATGTCTCGATGTTTAAATTCCTTTTCCTTTTCAGAAAGCGTGTCTTTTCGAAAAGAGAGATTCAATGGCCTTAATCGCCATTAACGTCGGTCAATAAGAGAAATGATTTGCGTGGAATAATTTTTCTGAATAATGCATCAAAGGGGGCGAGACTGGATGGAGGCGAGGCAAACTTGGCGGCGAACAAGAATAAGGAACAATGACGGAGTCGCGAAATGAAGAAAAGGAAAAAAGGGAGGGAAGGAAGAAGAGGGAAGCGGAGGGAGAGAACACGGGGAGTGGAACTTCGAAAGAGAGGGGAAGAAGCGTGAAGTCACACGGTCACATGGCCAGAGACAAACAAAGGGGGAGGGGGAAGAGTAAAGGGGAAAAATGCACGCACTTAGCATACCCTGCGGATAGGAGGAAATTGAATCAAGCAGAGGTGTGTCTTCGGGATCCGCGGCTCCTCCTCGGAAGAGGAAGAAAATCGATGCGCAAGTGTTCCCCTTGGAACAACTTGGAGGAATCGTTGTAAAGAATGAGGAAGAGAAATGGAAATTAAAACGGTATATGAAATATGAAATTCGAGATTGGAGGTAAAAAATTTACTTTAAATCCAACGTAGAAAATGAATCATCGATTCAATCGCAAAGATTTCGAGAGAAAAATCTATCGAAATTGTTTAAATTTAAAAGTAATTTAAAAGTAATCCAATTTTTAAATATATATATATATAGATTTAAGAAAAAAAAGCACTCGAATTAGCAAAGACTCGAACCCGTGGAAGATCGTTAATTCGAGAAACGAAGAAGAACGTTTCGGGAGGAAGAATTTCTCGAGGGAGACGAAAGGAGGAAAAAGAGTTTCCGGTCCGCGTGATTCGATCGTTGGAGGGGAAAAAGGTTAGAGGAATGATAGCGGAATGATGTCGCAAGGTCTCCACACACGGGAGCCCTTTATCTCGCGATCCTCGAGTTTCGGCTGGATCGATACCGCCATTACGCGTTCCGTCTTCTCTCTGACCTTCCTCCATTCTCTATCGACAGTTTCTGCCCGAGAATTGGGTCGTTTTAGGGCGGAGAGAGAGACGAGAGAGAGAGAGAGAGAGCCGGTCTCGTTATCCAGAAAGCCTGGCTGACAAATACACAGAGACAGTAGTAGGCTGACCCCCTTTCGCCATTTCTACTTCCAACGAAATCGTCTCGTCCTTATCGTCCTCTTAAAATAGCAACGGGCGTGCTTGGAAATAGGGTGTACGTGATCCTGTAACAGATGTTTCCCATTACATCGGGTCGAGAGAATTAAAAATTAAGTTAATCCGAAATATTCAAATTATATTCAAATTCAAACTTATCACGATGTTCGCGTCATCTTGAGAGAAGATACTAAAAAAGTGAAATCTTCCCTTGGGCGAATCATAGAGGAACGTACGAAACGGGAATTTTCCAATCGAAAATTTCATAAAGAAGGAAAACAAAGATGAAAGGAAACGGGAAGAGAATGGAAAGGATTGGCGAACGATCGGTCTTTTTAAAAAGAGCGAACGATCTTTAAAAGAAACTATTCGTCCCATTTGCTCTCTCTCTCTTTCTCACTCACACCCTCACTCTCTGTTTCGAATTCAAACCGGGAAAGGGATTCCATCACGGGTTGATGGAAGGTCGGAATCAAAGATGAAAAAGAAAAAAAGGAAAACGAGTTGAAAGAATCCAAAACGGACGGGGATTCGTGTCCGTGCATTGAGAAACGATGGGCAAACGATTCGAAAAGCGAGCGATTCGACGAATAACGCGAAATATGGCGCGGATAACGATGGGCTCGCGTGGGTTAATCACGTAACTCGCGTACATCGAGCCGATGTTGGAAAATCATTTTGCAAATGGACTCTCGAGAGAGAGAGAGAGAGGGAGAGGGGGGTTTGCAGGCCTTTCACGGATCAGAGGGGTCTTTTGAGACGCGGCTGGACCCGTGTATCGATGCCAATGGATAACCCCGCCTTGTCTTTGTTGCTTGTCCAACAGTCGACACAGAGGAAACGCGAAATTCCCTGTGGCGTTAGCTCTGGCGAAAGCACGCGTCCATGTACACACCGACGATTGTCCAACGAGGGGGAGAGATATAGAGGGAGGGAGGAAGGGGCATCGGTGCATTCTCGACAGCTCTACCTGTCTCTCTCTCTTTCTCTAGTTTAATATCGGACAAGGATTCTATAGGCTTTCGAGAATGGAATTTCTCTAATTGCAAACGACGAGGATCGAGACGAAACACGGTTTTAATTGGTTTCCATTGGTTGGATCGTCTTTTCAACCGGGCTACGATCAACTATTCCGTTGCTCCGCCCGTTGGAATTCCACGGAAGAAATCTGTATGACGGAGGAGGATAAATTCGAAACGATTCGGGATAAGGAAAAACGGAATGCGTAATTGAGGAGGTGGGGGTTAGTCGTGATTGGCCGAGTTGAATTTCACCACGATGAAGGATTTATATTATTTTGATTCTTTTGTGAATACAGGGATGAATCGCAAAACGTGTACAGATTGACGAATTTTTAAACAAAAATTTCAAATTTCAAAAGAGTTTGTTTCATTTGTATTTCCATTTCAAACATTTTCAGACTTGATCCACAGAACGAATGAAGAAAAATTTTACTCGATTCTTCTCGATTCATCTTCATCATCTATATTATCCATTGCGTATCTAACCTTGTAACAAACAATTAACACGAATAATTTAATACAAAAAACGACACTGAAATAGGATAACAAATTATAAAACCATCTCTCTATCAAGACAGACGTCTCGAACTCCCTTCGTCGCAATTCATCGATCGACGGAAATTTCTGCGCCTCGTGCGTGAAGGATCGATCGATGGAAAAGTTGGGGATGGAAAATTTCCACATCGAGTCGGCCGCTCCGTAAACGAAATAAACCCGTTTGGCCCAAACCCGGGCGACCGACAAAGAAAATTCAATCTCGCCCTCCCCCCTCCGTCCCTCGAAACTCTCTCTACTTCTTTCAATTAGCTAACGAAATATGTACACCGGATAAAATCTTTTCGGCTCGAATTCAATTATAAAGGGGATGATAAAATGATCGAGCTTTCTCTTTCGAGCGTTCCAGGATTTAACCTTTCGATAACGAAGCCGACCCGGTTCCTCGATCGAAGATTCCTCCCGAAAACCACTCCCGAATCCGGGGCCGGGAAGAATCGAAGATGAACGGGGTAATATATAGTTTGGAGCGGACAGTAAATAAGGCGGGCACGGAGGTAATCGGTCGGTTAATTGGACGTCCTGGGGGGAGTGTGGTTGAAGGATTTCTCTCCGTTCCACCTTGGAAAATGGCCATCCGAAAGATCCACCCAGGGGATCGTTAATCCTAAGTGACTGCCAGGTGGTCGAAGCTTTCTTCGTTGGGAATCATTGCTAAAACTCGATGGATTCGAATATTTAGGTAAAATTATTAATCGAACAGTGCGAGATATTAACTGAATATCGTAGATTTCGTAAAATTTAGAGGGGCAACGAAAGCGTGAACATACAGAATATTTGTCCTCTTTACAAAATTATTTTTCTTAATTGATATTCGATCAACTCCGCTCTGAAATAAATAATCTACGTTACAAAAATATTTCTAATTATCCACACAATAAAATTTGCCCTTCGAAACCCTTTTTACAAACGCTTCGTCTTAAAGGATTAATATCATTAGCGAATGAAAGAAAATGGCGCAATGGATACGCACGAATGGATCTATCGGGGAAAGTGTTAGGATAATTTGCCGGGAGAATGATCTCTTGACATCCGTTCTTGAGAGAGGCGCGGGGTTTGGTTGCAAAAAGCGGCGGGTTACTCACCTCTCCGGCGTTAATTTTGTCGGGCGAAAAAGCAAACCCGACGAAACGCGGCTAAAGCTTT
Source organism: Apis mellifera (assembly GCF_003254395.2). NCBI lineage: Eukaryota > Metazoa > Arthropoda > Insecta > Hymenoptera > Apidae > Apis > Apis mellifera. Next base: position 6,132,004 of record NC_037652.1, read on the forward strand.
CGTGAAAAGCCCCGCCTCGGGCCGACCGTCTTTTCCCTCCTCGTCTGGCGAGCCTTGTTTTGCGATTTCCCCTCCCCCTCTGGCGAGATTGGGTCAATCTATAAATACGAGGCGCCAACCAACCGCGCTAATTATCGAAGATGCGTCTGTGTGGGGAGGGCACAGGTGTTATTCGGGGGGGAAACGTGGATGCCGGATCTTGGAACGGAATCAAAAGTATATAAGTCGGAGCGTTGTTTGTTTATCGAGATCACGCGCGAGCACAATGAGAAAGGAATGTTTGTAATAATTAGTTTTCGAGTTTATTCGTTTGAAATTTATGAGAATTGCTCATCGATCCATTTCCTCTTAAATTATTTAAAGAAAAAGAACAACGTCCCTTTTCGATACAATTTTACAAGAATAATAAGCTTGAAAGAGAGAAAAAATAACGATTTTGTCGTGCATTTTTCAAGGATGATGATAAAGAAAGGAGGAACATTTTGTTCCCACTCGAAACGAAATATAAGCTCGAAAAAAAAAAAAGAAGAGCGAACGGTAAACTTTCGTTCGAGTAACAGTTCCTCCATATTGACGTGCAAACGCGGTATGCGGCCACTCGATTTTACCAATACACGGCAAACACGCGAATTTTTTTCATTATCCATCGATCGAACGAGTAGTTCGAGTATTTTTCGCGGTATTTGCCGTGCCCGCGTTTCAATATCGCACACAGTCGCATGGAAACCGGGGGTTTTAATTACCAGAGGGAAGGGGGGCTGGGGGTAAGAATGGAGGAACGAAAGTTCGGAGGCAAAACGACGTGACGGTTTAAAAGAGGAATCGTGAAGGGGTTAAGGTAATCTGATTATCTTGAGCGAGCGATTGGCGGCGAGTCGCGAGACGTGTCTATGTTTGAATATTCATGAACGTGTCATTTATAAAACTTAGCCGAATGTCTGCTACGATCGTATCATTTTAATCCATTGCGCGAGCACCCGTGGCAAGCCAATACAAAATTCATTCGCGGTCTCAAGGTAAATTCGTTCGGTGTCCATTGTCTCCGCTTTAATGAAAATCCCCTTCAAATTCGATTTTCCATCCTCGTCGTCCTTTCGTTTCGATCGCTCATCTTCCATTCCCTTTTCCGCTCTTTTAACCAAATTTTTGATCTCGACCTTCCACTTTCGAAAGAAAAATTCTGCATTTTCCATGGAAATATTTCACACGATTCCTTATCGACTCTATTCGTCTTCGAATCTTTTGTCTTCGATCTAATTGGAAACTTTTATTAAAAAAAAATCGTCCTTTCCACGAATTCCACGAAGAGTTACACGCGGTTCCCCCTTTGTCGTTGACGGAACAACACGGAGCCCATCCCTCCACGTACGGGAAAAAACAAAGTTTCATCGTTCGTATAATATCCGCCACACGGCTGACGCGGTGCAAACAAAAGGCATATCCTGTTCTGCAACACCACGACGCAGACATTGTGCTAACTCTATTAAACCACACCCTCCACGTTTTGCGATTAAAAGCGAGTGGAGGAGAGAGACTTTAATAATAATATTTAACTTGTCGAAACGATGTCGTATCATATTTCCTCCATTTTCTTTTTTTTTTTTTTTCCTTTATTTTTTTCCAATAAAAGTGTTGCGGGTCGCGTTCTTTTCTCACTTTCCTTTTTCCTTTTTCCATAAAAAAATATCACGAGTCATTCTTTGATGAAACTTCTTGTGAAACTGTTGATCGTTTCATAGGCTCGTTAATCGAAACATTTTATTTTTTTTTTTAACATGTTAATTTCCAACCCGTTTCTTTTTCGTTTGTCCACCGAATCGACGGTTCTAAATTTCGGTATAAATATCTCGCCTCATTAGCCGATCGTCCAACGAATCGACGCGAAAGTTAGCATTATTCGTAGCATTTTTCCCTTTCATTTTTCGTCTCGTTACACGAGAAGGGCGTATATAAAGTCCAACTTATTATAGAAACGATAAATAAATGTTTTTACAGCGGCGTTTGTACGATTTAACAAGAAGCATTAAAGCTTTAAACAGAGGTACATATTTTATCTCCTTGGATTCCCGCCAGTTCAACGTTGGAAACGATCGTGGCTGACCACTTTATTATATCCCTCTACGTAACTCACGTTGGTTATTATTATAATAATTATTAATCGTTGCTAAAAATTAAATAAGACTTGTCAACGACGGATAGATGAACGTGAAAATTCAACAGACCTGTCAAGAGACTCCACGGATATATATACGCACACATACGTTTTATTAAAAGCGTAATCGAGCGCAAAGATATTCACAGGAGGGGAACATTTGTCAAGAACACTTGGCGCTATTCTAAGTATTAAGGATAAATGGCCGCATGGATTCGAATCCATTCCCTGAATCTTCGATTTCGGTACGGCGCCTATCGGCCACGAAACTAATGCTAATGATCGCGTCGCTTTTGTCAACTGTGCTTACTGAATTGTTATAAATATAAAGAGAATTAAATATTATAAATATTTTACACATGAAAAACGTCACAGAACTGTGTTGGGCGATGGACTGAGCGAAACTAAAATTAAACTAAAAATTATGCGAGCGAAGATTCCGCAACTGCAGAGATAAGATAAAATAGCTATCGATTATAGTCGACGCTCGTATCGAAGTGGTTAAAAAGGAAAGGAAATCGAAAATTCGATCCAACGTTACTTCACCTCTCAATTATATCGAAACACTGATCAACTGATCGACGGATGATCCCTAATTGTTCGCTTCGATCAAAATCGTTTCCATTTCCGTATATACATTATTCGATATTTTCTACGCAACTTGTACGCATCTCGTTAAAAAGAAAAGAAATGTCAGTTAATTGTTGAAATTTTGGATGAACGATCCTTTCTTTGCCTTCGATATTACTTTCGGGTGATAAATTTATTCTTCTGTGCGCTAAAAAATTAAGTATAGGGCTATGTCGGAGTAATAATTAAAAGGGCTGGCCAGAAAATGAGTCGAGTTGGCGAGGACAACTCCGTAGATCTAATTAAAAGTAACAATTAATAAAGACCAAGACGGAGAAGATAGAAGCGAGAGCAAGTTTCGCGAGTCTTGGCTCGAGCTAACCAACGTTTCTGGAGGGACGTTCCATTTCGTCATCAGTGGAAGCACACTTGACCCAAAAAAGAAAGGAAAAAAAAAAAACTTGGTTATCCGACCGAGATGGAGGAGAGGAAGAGGGGAGAGGAGATGTTGACGAATCGCGGGCGTGGTTTTGTGTCCCCTCGCTTTGGGGAAAAATTCGCCAACAGAGACTTCTACTTGATAACGTAATTTCGTAACGCGGCCTCCTTTCTCTTAAACGCAAAGAGTTCGAAATTCTCGTCGAGCGTAAAAGCTTGCGCGATATTGAATCGAATTTGCATTTTATTAGCCGCCACCGCCGCCGCCGCCACTGCCGCGTGGCTACGAGCGAACCTGTAACGATTATTTTCTACCGCCATTTTGAATCTAGAAATTGCCGAGGAATCGTTCCTTTCGAATTCCTTTTTGATCGATCGTAAATATTTGGAAACGAACCTTAAACAGAGATTTCGAGCATCGTTATAATTATCGATTAAATTTTGTCCTTCAATATATATTTTAAAATCTATATATTTTACATTTTTCCTATGAAAAAAAAAAATTCTAGACTATCCAAACTTTGCATTCATCCATGTATACAGAAAGAGGAAAGAGGAAATCGAGCTGGTGTCGAGTGTAAAAGAGTTTCATATGAAAAAAATATTTTCAACTTGGAAGAAACTTAACCATTCCTTTATACGTTATAGAAAGAAATTGTCGTTTCGATGTACAACAAGTTAAAAGATACATTTCAGAAGATTGATTTGAACGAAAGAAGCAGCAAAAAAAAAAAAGAAAAATCGATTAATCAGAGCCGAAACTTTCGAGCCGATCCATCGAGTGTAGAACAAGAGGGCAATGGAAAGACGAAATCGTGTTCTTGGACGGTTCTTAGCCATTCGTGTCTAAGAGCTCGTACGCGCAAACTGTATCGGGTTTCGGGCTCGAGTCCCGTGTAACGACTCGCGCCGATCCATTATTTGCGAAGCCATTTTGCCGTCCATCCGGCTGTCTGTCGTTTGTCGACGGTAACGCGGCCCTCGAAGCGGAACGAGATAGACGGTCGGTTTTTTCGTGCCCCCCTCCGGGCACAAGTTGATCTTTCCACGTTGGTGGACGAGACAGGATCTTTCTTCGGGGTGGACAGGGTAACGAAGCGTCGTAATCCTGCCGCGACGGTGTTTGACTTTCAGCTTGAAAAGCAGTGCTAACGAAGTGCTGCACCGCTCCGTGACTCGTCTTCTAGACGCTGTTCAGACGTTTCTCTTTACTCCGCACGGTTAGGCGAGCATCGATCGTTTCGTTAATTTTCCTCCATTTCTATGAACGAGAAGAAAATTGAAGGATTTTGAATATAATACTCTTCTTTCGATTCGTAAATAATTCAAATAAATCACGATAATATATATATATTTTTTTTCAATATATTTGCTTTCGATTTATCATCAACAGAGAAGGGTAGAGATTATTCATTTTAACAATGATAATGACGAAATAACAAACAGAGATAAATATATATATATTGCGAAGGGGGATGACGATTAAAAATGGGTTATCGATTCGAGCGTACAATAGCCCCCTTCCGATCGTTAATCTACAACTATCAAAAGCTCTCACCGACACCTTTTACGACCCTCGAGCCTCTTCACTCCCGGTAACACCCCCTCCCCCTCCCTTGCCGCCGCACACGCCGCCAACCAAGCATTTATTAGCCCCTCAGGGTGGAGTTCAATTTCAAACGAGTCGAGTTAATTGCAAAAACGTCGAGTGTTTCCGACCTTCCCCCCCTTTTTCTCCCCCTCTCTTCTCGCTTCACCTGATTCGGGTGGCGTCAAGTGTGGGGGATTGTTTCAATGGGAGAAGACCTTGAAGAGTAAGCGCAGCCGGCTCACGATGACTCCTCTTACGAGAGTCATTCAAGAGTCTTCCATCGACTCTTCGTTACTTTCTCTCTTCCTCTCATTTCTCTTTACGTAGTCATGAAGAATCATGAACCTTTACCTTCGTGCAACGTGAACGAAACGAGGATTTTTCATCTTTCTCGATCGTATATTTCCCTCCCAAAGTGCTTCTTTTCGTCTATTTTCCGTTCGAAATTTTCCAAAAGAGCCTCCTTTTGATATTAAATCTTGTCCTAAAGAAGAATAAATTAACGTATCGATATTATAAAATTTCGAACTGAACTTACATTATTTAAAAAAATTATAATTTCAAGGATAATCTTTTCTTCCTCTCGCACAAGGGATAAAAGAAAATGTTTAAACGTTTGCGCGATTCTTGATCCCAAAGAGAGAGAGGGAGGAAGAGGGATGAGAAAGGGAGGGAAACACGCGATGGTTGGCCGTTATGGAGGACGTTATACGCGCGTATCCTCGCAACGCATCAACCGCGCGCGC